>NC_091222.1:21669675-21969675 GCF_040958095.1 Procambarus clarkii | reverse complement strand
CCCAAAGTGGATAACAAAGAATTTGAAGAACCTTATAGGTAAAAAGAGAGCTTGGTACAAAAGGATAAAAAATGGGGAGGTCACTTTAGAACAGGAATTCGTACAACTGGTTAGAAATGTTAAAAAAGAGATAAGGAAAGCAAAAAGAAACTATGAAGTTCGCATAGCAGGGCAAGCAAAGACAAATCCTAAAGGGTTTTTTCAGTTATATCGTACTAAGACTAGGGAAAGGATAGGTCCATTAAAAACTGAGACAGGTCAAATAACAGATAGTGATGAAGAGATGAGTAGTATTTTTAATAAATATTTTGTATCTGTATTTACTAAAGAGGAACTTAACAATATGCCTTCAGCCGAACAAGTCTATGTGGGTGGGGACGAGGACAGGTTGACGAGTTTAGCAGTTACCAGGGAGGATGTTCTTAAACAAATAGTAAAACTCAAACCAAACAAATCCCCAGGGCCGGATGAAGTGTTTGCTAGGGTGCTTAAAGAATGCAAAGAGGAGCTTTGTGACCCACTGTCAACCATATTTAATAAATCAATAGAGTCAGGCAGAGTGCCAGAGTTTTGGAAAGTTGCTAATGTGATACCAGTTTTTAAGAAAGGAGATAGATCACTTGCGTCTAACTATCGACCAATTAGCCTAACGTCTATTGTGGGAAAGTTACTCGAATCTATAATAGCAAATAAAATTCGTCTTCATCTTGAAAAACATAAATTAATAATTGAGTCGCAACATGGTTTTATAAATGGCCGTTCATGTTTAACAAATTTGTTATCTTTTTATTCTAGCATTGTTGAGGCAGTTGATAGTGGTAAGGATTGCGATGTTGTATACCTTGACTTTAGCAAAGTTTTTGATACAGTGCCACATGAAAGACTGATTAAAAAAATAGAGTCTCATGGTATTGGGGGTGCTATATTAAGCTGGATTAGGGCATGGCTATACCAAAGGAAACAGAGAGTTAGTATAAATGGAATCAAGTCAGAGTGGGAAAATGTTGTAAGTGCAGTGCCTCAAGGCTCTGTCCTGGGACCTCTGTTGTTTATAATATATATAAATGATTTAGATTCAGGTTTGAGTAGCAACATTTGCAAATTTGCCGATGATACGAAAATCGGTAGGGAAATTAATTCGGAGGAGGACTCACTATCACTTCAAGTTGATCTAGATAGGGTTTTGAAATGGTCAAAGGATTGGCAGATGCAGTTTAATGCTGATAAATGTAAAGTTCTGAGGTTAGGTAATGATGATAGAGTTACAAGATACGAGCTAGATGGTGTTGTGATTGTGAAGTCGGATTGCGAAAGGGATCTGGGAGTTATGATTAGTAAGAATTTAAAACAAAAGGATCAATGCATAAATGTTCGTAATAAGGCAAATCGGACACTTGGATTTATTAATCGCAGCGTTAGTAACAAGACACCTGGTGTGGTTCTCAAGCTATATCTTGCTCTAGTTAGGCCCCATTTAGATTATGCAGTTCAGTTTTGGTCGCCATATTATAGAATGGATATAAATTCACTTGAACGTGTCCAGCGTAGGATGACTAAGTTAATTCCCCAAATTAGAAATCTTTCATATGAAGAAAGATTAACCAAAGCTTAAGTTGCATTCACTGGAAAGGCGAAGAGTTAGGGGTGACATGATAGAGGTTTACAAGTGGATGAATGGACATAACCGGGGGGATATTAATAGGGTATTAAAAGTATCAACACAGGACAGAACACGAAACAATGGATATAAATTGGATAAGTTTAGATTTAGGAAAGACTTGGGTAAATACTGGTTCAGTAACAGGGTTGTTGATTTGTGGAACCAATTGCCGCGTAACATTGTGGAGGTGGGGTCCCTCGATTGTTTCAAGCACGGGTTGGACAAGTATATGAGTGGGATTGGGTGGTTATAGAATAGGAGCTGCCTCGTATGGGCCAATAGGCCTTCTGCAGTTACCTTTGTTCTTATGTTCTTATGTTCTTATTTGTCTTTGCTTGCCCTGCTATGCGAACTTCATAGTTTCTTTTTGCTTTCCTTATCTCTTTTTTAACATTTCTAACCAGTTGTACGAATTCCTGTTCTAAAGTGACCTCCCCATTTTTAATCCTTTTGTACCAAGCTCTCTTTTTACCTATAAGGTTCTTCAAATTCTTTGTTATCCACTTTGGGTCATTAGTATACGATCTATTCAATTTGTATGGTATACTACGTTCCTGTGCTTTGTTTAGAATATTCTTAAATAAGTTATATATTGAATCCACATCGAAATCCCCATTTAAGTCACCTATCGCTGGGTTCATGTCTCGCTCCAAGACCGGCCCACACCCCATACCCAAGCCTTTCCAATCAATTTGACCCAAAAAATTTCTTAGGCTATTAAAATTAAAACACAAGACAGAACACGAAACAATGGGTATAAATTGGATAAGTTTAGATTTAGGAAAGACTTGGGTAAATACTGGTTCAGTAACAGGGTTGTTGATTTGTGGAACCAATTGCCGCGTAACATTATGGAGGTGGGGTCCCTCGATTGTTTCAAGCATGGGTTGGACATGTATATGAGTGGGATTGGGTGGTTATAAATAGGAGCTGCCTCGTATGGGCCAATAGGCCTTCTGCAGTTTCCTTTGTTCTTATGTTCTTATGTTCTTATGATGGGGTGCATCTATCGAGAGCTGGGGTTGTTGCTGTTGTGAACTCGTTGGAAGAAGTGGTTAGAGGTGTTTGTTTGGGTTTAAACTGTTAGTAGATAGAGGTATGGGAATTGATTTGAAAGAAGGAGGTAATAAAAGTATGTGTTTGTGGGAGAAAGGAATTGGCAAAATGATCAGGGAAAGAGAAGGGCCTCAAAATAACAATTCACTTAGGGTATATTACACTAACAGTAGAAGTCTAAGAAATAAAATTAACGAATTAAATGCTCTTGTCTGCACAGAAAAAATAGATATTATTGCACTTACCGAAACGTGGATGAATGTAGAAATTAGAGAACTATTAGCTGAATATCAAATAAATGGATTTAAACTATTTCACACAGATAGATATATTAGACGAGGAGGGGGAGTAGCAATATATGTTAGGGACAATTTGAAATGTAGTCTCAAAGAGGGAATCAAAACTGAGCCACACACAGAAACTATTTGGATAGAATTATACGAAAAAGCAAATAATATTATAATAGGAGTTATATATAGGCCACCAAATTTAGACAGAAAGGAAGCAAAGCATCTATGGGATGAAATATCTAGGGCATCTAGATCTAACAGTATTTACGTCATGGGTGACTTTAATTTTAGTGGAATAAACTGGTTGAACAAAACAGGGAATAGTGAAGCAGAAGATTTTCTAGAATTAATTGACGATTGCTTTCTTACGTAACACATTAAGGAACCAACACGGGAAAATAATATTTTAGATTTAGTGTTAACTAACAGGGAAACACAAATTAATGACATCGAAATAGGGAGTGAGCTAGGGAACAGTGGTCACAAAGAAATCAGATTTAGCATAGAATGGAATAGACCTGTAGAAGAAAATTCTTTTAAAGTGCCAGATTTTCGAAAAGCTGATTTTAATAGCCTTAGAAATTATTTGGGTCAAATTGATTGGAAAGTCTTGGGTATGGTGTGGGGGCCGGTCTTGGAGCGAGACATGAACCCAGCGATAGGTGACGTAAATGGGGATTTCGATGTGGATTCAATATATTACTTATTTAAGAATTTTCTAAACAAAGCACAGGAACGTAGTATACCATACAAATTGAATAGATCGAATACCAATGACCCAAAGTGGATAACAAAGAATTTGAAGAACCTTATAGGTAAAAAGAGAGCTTGGTACAAAAGGATTAAAAATGGGGAGGTCACTTTAGAACAGGAATTCGTACAACTGGTTAGAAATGTTAAAAAAGAGATAAGGAAAGCAAAAAGAAACTATGAAGTTCACATAGCAGGGCAAGCAAAGACAAATCCTAAAGGGTTTTTTCAGTTAAATCGTACTAAGACTAGGGAAAGGATAGGTCCATTAAAAACTGAGACAGGTCATATAACAGATAGTGATGAAGAGATGAGTAGTATTTTTAATAAATATTTTGTATCTGTATTTACTAAAGAGGAACTTAACAATATGCCTTCAGCCGAACAAGTCTATGTGGGTGGGGACGAGGACAGGTTGACGAGTTTAACAGTTACCAGGGAGGATGTTCTTAAACAAATAGTAAAACTCAAACCAAACAAATCCCCAGGGCCGGATGAATTGTTTGCCAGGGTGCTTTGTGACCCACTGTCAACCATATTTAATAAATCAATAGAGTCAGGCAGAGTGCCAGAGTTTTGGAAAGTTGCTAATGTGATACCAGTTTTTAAGAAAGGAGATAGATCACTTGCGTCTAACTATCGACCAATTAGCCTAACGTCTATTGTGGGAAAGTTACTCGAATCTATAATAGCAAATAAAATTCGTTTTCATCTTGAAAAACATAAATTAATAATTGAGTCGCAACATGGTTTTATAAATGGCCGTTCATGTTTAACAAATTTGTTATCTTTTTATTCTAGCATTGTTGAGGCAGTTGATAGTGGTAAGGATTGCGATGTTGTATACCTTGACTTTAGCAAAGCTTTTGATACAGTGCCACATGAAAGACTGATTAAAAAGATAGAGTCTCATGGTATTGGGGGTGCTATATTAAGCTGGATTAGGGCATGGCTATACCAAAGGAAACAGAGAGTTAGTATAAATGGAATCAAGTCAGAGTGGGAAAATGTTGTAAGTGGAGTGCCTCAAGGCTCTGTCCTGGGACCTCTGTTGTTTATAATATATATAAATGATTTAGATTCAGGTTTGAGTAGCAACATTTGCAAATTTGCCGATGATACGAAAATCGGTAGGGAAATTAATTCGGAGGAGGACTCACTATCACTTCAAGTTGATCTAGATAGGGTTTTGAAATGGTCAAAGGATTGGCAGATGCAGTTTAATGCTGATAAATGTAAAGTTCTGAGGTTAGGTAATGATGATAGAGTTACAAGATACGAGCTAGATGGTGTTGTGATTGCGAAGTCGGATTGCGAAAGGGATCTGGGAGTTATGATTAGTAAGAATTTAAAACAAAAGGATCAATGCATAAATGTTCGTAATAAGGCAAATCGGACACTTGGATTTATTAATCACAGCGTTAGTAACAAGACACCTGGTGTGGTTCTCAAGCTATATCTTGCTCTAGTTAGGCCCCATTTAGATTATGCAGTTCAGTTTTGGTCGCCATATTATAGAATGGATATAAATTCACTTGAACGTGTCCAGCGTAGGATGACTAAGTTAATTCCCCAAATTAGAAATCTTTCATATGAAGAAAGATTAACAAAGCTTAAGTTGCATTCACTGGAAAGGCGAAGAGTTAGGGGTGACATGATAGAGGTTTACAAGTGGATGAATGGACATAACCGGGGGGATATTGGTAGGGTATTAAAAGTATCAACACAGGACAGAACACGAAACAATGGGTATAAATTGGATAAGTTTAGATTTAGGAAAGACTTGGGTAAATACTGGTTCAGTAACAGGGTTGTTGATTTGTGGAACCAATTGCCGCGTAACATTGTGGAGGTGGGGTCCCTCGATTGTTTCAAGCACGGGTTGGACAAGTATATGAGTGGGATTGGGTGGTTATAGAATAGGAGCTGCCTCGTATGGGCCAATAGGCCTTCTGCAGTTACCTTTGTTCTTATGTTCTTATGTTCTTATGTGCTTAAAGAATGCAAAGAGAAGCTTTGTGACCCACTGTCAACCATATGTAATAAATCAATAGAGTCAGGCAGAGTGCCAGAGTTTTGGAAAGTTGCTAATGTGATACCAGTTTATAAGAAAGGAGATAGATCACTTGCGTCTAACTATCGACCAATTAGCCTAACGTCTATTGTGGGAAAGTTACTCGAATCTATAATAGCAAATAAAATTCGTCTTCATCTTGAAAAACATAAATTAATAATTGAGTCGCAACATAGTTTTATAAATGGCCGTTCATGTTTAACAAATTTGTTATCTTTTTATTCTAGCATTGTTGAGGCAGTTGATAGTGGTAAGGATTGCGATGTTGCGTACCTTGACTTTAGCAAAGCTTTTGATACAGTGCCACATAAAAGACTGATTAAAAAGTTAGAGTCTCATGGTATTGGGGGTGCTATATTAAGCTGTATAAATCAGAATTCCTGTGGTATAGCCATGCCCTACATGGCTATACCACAGGAAACAGAGTTAGCATAAATGGAGTCAAGTCAGAGTGGGAAAATGTTGTAAGTGGGGTGCCTCAGGGCTCTGTCCTGGGACCTCTGTTGTTTATAATATATATATATATGATTTAGATTCAGGTTTGAGTAGCAACATTTGCAAATTTGCCGATGATACGAAAATCGGTAGGGAAATTAATTCGGAGGAGGACTCACTATCACTTCAAGTTGGTCTAGATAGGGTTTTGAAATGGTCAAATGATTGGCAAATGCAGTTTAACGCTGATAAATGTAAAGTTCTGAGGCTAGGTAATGATAATAGAGTTACAAGATACGAGCTAGATGGTGTTGAGATTGCGAAGTCGGATTGCGAAAGGGATCTGGGAGTTATGATTAGTAAGAATTTAAAATAATAGGATCAATGCATGAATGTTCGTAATAAGGCGAATAGGACACTGGGATTTATTAATCGAAGTGTTAGTAACAAAACCCCTGGTGTGGTTCTTAAGCTATATCTTGCTCTGGTTAGGCCCCATTTAGATTATGCAGTTCAGTTTTGGTCGCCGTATTATAGAATGGATATAAATTCACTTGAACGTGTCCAACGTAGGATGACTAAG
The DNA here is from genome assembly GCF_040958095.1 of Procambarus clarkii. Lineage (NCBI taxonomy): Eukaryota > Metazoa > Arthropoda > Malacostraca > Decapoda > Cambaridae > Procambarus > Procambarus clarkii. The sequence continues at coordinate 21,962,827 of NC_091222.1, read as the reverse complement.
TTAATTCCCCAAATTAGAAATCTTTCATATGAAGAAAGATTAACAAAGCTTAAGTTGCATTCACTGGAAATGCGAAGAGTAAGGGGTGACATGACAGGGGTGACATTAATTAATAAATCAATAGAGTCAGGCAGAGTGCCAGAGTCATGGAAGGTAGCTAATGTGGTACCAATTTTTAAGAAAGGAGATAGATCACTTGCGTCAAACTATCGGTCAATTAGCCTAACGTCTATTGTGGGAAAGTTACTTGAATCAATAATTGCAGATACAATTCGTCTCCATCTTGAAAAACATAAATTAATAAATGAGTCGCAACATGGTCAATCCTTTTGGTCAAAGGATTGGCAGATGCAGTTTAATGCTGATAAATGTAAAGTTCTGAGGTTAGGTAATGATGATAGAGTTACAAGATACGAGCTAGATGGTGTTGTGATTGCGAAGTCGGATTGCGAAAGGGATCTGGGAGTTATGATTAGTAAGAATTTAAAACAAAAGGATCAATGCATAAATGTTCGTAATAAGGCAAATCGGACACTTGGATTTATTAATCGCAGCGTTAGTAACAAGACACCTGGTGTGGTTCTCAAGCTATATCTTGCTCTAGTTAGGCCCCATTTAGATTATGCAGTTCAGTTTTGGTCGCCATATTATAGAATGGATATAAATTCACTTGAACGTGTCCAGCGTAGGATGACTAAGTTAATTCCCCAAATTAGAAATCTTTCATATGAAGAAAGATTAACAAAGCTTAAGTTGCATTCACTGGAAAGGCGAAGAGTTAGGGGTGACATGATAGAGGTTTACAAGTGGATGAATGGACATAACCGGGGGGATATTAATAGGGTATTAAAAGTATCAACACAGGACAGAACACGAAACAATGGATATAAATTGGATAAGTTTAGATTTAGGAAAGACTTGGGTAAATACTGGTTCAGTAACAGGGTTGTTGATTTGTGGAACCAATTGCCGCGTAACATTGTGGAGGTGGGGTCCCTCGATTGTTTCAAGCACGGGTTGGACAAGTATATGAGTGGGATTGGGTGGTTATAGAATAGGAGCTGCCTCGTATGGGCCAATAGGCCTTCTGCAGTTACCTTTGTTCTTATGTTCTTATGTTCTTATGGTTTTACAAATGGCCGTTCATGTTTAACAAATTTGCTAACTTTTTATTCCAGCATAGTTGAGGCAGTTGATAGTGGTAAGGATTGTGATGTTGTGTACCTTGACTTTAGCAAAGCTTTTGATACAGTGCCACATGAAAGACTAATTAAAAAATAGAAGCTTATGGTAGTGGGGGTGCTATATTAAGCTGGATTAGGGCATGGCTATATGCCCTCTCTACAAGAAAGAATATCACAAAGGACAGCTACAATTATCAGTAAGATAATTATTTCTTCTGATCCAATCCCAGTACGGCAGACCTTGGTGGTTGGACTAGGCTAAAACAATGGAAACTCTTGGGTTGCAAGAGCAGGAAAAGTCCTAAACAGACTACATTTAAAAAACATGATTCTTGATAGAGAGGGTGATCATCCACACCCAAATTACACTCCTTCCGAGCCGTGGGAAGAGCCTACTTTCAAAATAGTAATAGAAAGTCTCCCAATGAAAAAGGCTGCCTATGATCCGACAATCCTAAGGCGCATAATAGAAGAGCAAATGTATAGCATAGCAGTAGCAGGAGCCACCCACATCTTCACAGACGGATCGGTGGACACAGAAAATGAGAGTGCTGGCGCTGCTCTTTGCACGACCAGCGTTCAGGCATATTGGAGACTGGGAGGACTAGTATCATTAACCCAAACTGAGCTGTTTGCCATACAACAGACATTCGCATATGTGATTGCACAAAACACTCAAAATGCAATCATACACACAGACTCAAAAGCTGCACTTCAAATACTAGGACAAAAACAGTGGAAAGATAATGTGGAAATAATTACCACCATTTTGTATCAAGGAGCAGTCGCTAAAGGCAAAGGCCTCAACATAACTTTAAACTGGATCCCATCCCATATTGGAATCCCATTAAATGAAAAAGCTGATGAAATTGCTAAATTGGCAACTCGTCATCCAGTGAAACATAAAACAATTCAACCCAGCCTAGAGAACATAAAAAACATCATCACCAAAAAACTCTCACATCTCAACAAAGCCTACCTGCACCAAAGAATAAATGAAGGTTCGCCATCTGCAACATGGTATCTTCAGGCAACCAAATTAGAAAGGTTAAATATCCCAAAAGGAATCCACAGGGAAATAGCAGTTAGGCTATATAGACTACGTCTAGGTTACAGATGCAACTGGGAGATTGGTGAACTCCGACAGAGAGAGTGCATCTTCTGCCAAACTGTCAAAGAAAAGCCATTACTTCACTATCTTCTGGAATGTGAAGCAACCAATGACCTTAGAAGAGCTTTAAGAGTTTCTGAATCATGCAGTGGCCACCCTGAAGCCATCAACACAGCCACTCTCCTGGTCAACAAAGGTGTCCAGCAGCTGGACACCCTCATAAAGACTGTGAAGCAGTATCCTCCCCCACGATAACAGCCTGATGGTTAAATGCAACCTCAGAATACTGAGAAAAAAAAATATTGTACCACTTACGGGCTATTCATGCCCGTGCCACCTCTTGGGTGGCTTAATCTTTATCAATCATCAATCATGGCTATACCAAAGGAAACAGAGAGTTAATATAAATGGAGTCAAGTCAGAGTGGGAAAATGTTGTAAGTGAGGTGCCTCAGGGCTCTGTCCTGGGACCTCTGTTGTTTATAATATATATAAATGATTTAGATTCAGGTTAGAGTAGCAACATTTGCAAATTTGCCGATGATACGAAAATCAGTAGGGAAATTAATTCGGAGGAGGACTCACTATCACTTCAAGTTGATCTGGAGCTCCGATTCTAATAACATTATTATTGCAATAATGGAAGGATTAGTAAAAGATTTGGTGAGTCTGGTTGGAGCTCTGAGAGCAGAGATGGATTCCCTGCGGGAGGAGGTACGACGGCTACGACTTCGGGAGGAAACGAAGGAGGAGGCCAGTGTTGACGGGACCTCATTAAAGAGGACTGACGGGACCAGTATGAAGAAGACCTCGTCTTGGCAAGTTGTGAAAGACAGGGGTCTTAAGAAGACCTTGGCAAAACCGACAACTAATAGCGTACACCTAAGGACTTTTAACGCATTTGACGTATTAGAGGACGAGTGCTGTGTTGAACCTGTTGTTCAACGAGGTGGCAAAGACAATGTAACGAGGAGCATTGAAGCGCAGGTTCCTCAAACTGCTCGAAAGGAAAAGGGAGAATCGAAGCGAATTTTGGTTGTGGGAGATTCCCAGGTGAGGTATTTAGATAGAACGTTTTGTGCCAGAGATAGATTAAGGGTTTGCTATCCGGGAGCTGGAATTGGTGATATTGTTGGAAACATGAATGATATTATGACAGGAAATGGAAACAAACCCATTATTTGTATTAGTGCAGGGGGTAATGATGTTGGACGAGTTAGGAGTGAGGAACTAATACAGAGATTCAGGACAGCCATTGAATTAGTTAGGAGCAAGGGAGGAATCCCGATCATATGTGGCATTCTTCCAAGAAAGGGAGTAGGAAATGAATGGATATCGAGGGCACTTGGTGTCAATTGCCGGCTAGAAAGATATTGCAAATCAAATGCAATATCTTTCATAGACAACTGGGAACACTTCTATGGAAGAAATGAAATGTATGCTCGTGAAGGGGTGCATCTATCGAGAGCTGGGGTTGTTGCTGTTGCGATCTCGTTGGAAGAAGTGGTTAGAGGTGTTTGTTTGGGTTTAAACTGTTTGTAGATAGAGGTATGGGAATTGATTTGGAAGAAGGAGGTAATAAAAGTATGTGTTTGTGGGAGAAAGGAATTGGCAAAATGATCAGGGAAAGAGAAGGGCCTCAAAATAACAATTCACTTAGAGTATATTACACTAACAGTAGAAGTATAAGAAATAAAATTAACGAATTAAATGCTCTTGTCTGCACAGAAAAAATAGATATTATTGCACTTACTGAAACGTGGATGAATGTAGAAAATAGAGAACTATTAGCTGAATATCAAATAAATGGATTTAAACTATTTCACACAGATAGATATATTAGACGAGGAGGGGTAGTAGCCATATATGTTAGGGACAATTTGAAATGTAGTCTCAAAGAGGGAATCAAAACTGAGCCACACACAGAAACAATTTGGATAGAATTATACGAAAAAGCAAATAATATTATAATAGGAGATATATATAGGCCACCAAATTTAGACAGAATGGAAGCAAAGCATCTATGGGATGAAATATCTAGGGCATCTAGATCTAACAGTATTTACGTCATGGGTGACTTTCATTTTAGTGGAATAAACTGGTTGAACAAAACAGGGAATAGTGAAGCAGAAGATTTTCTGGAATTAATTGACGATTGCTTTCTTACGCAACACATTAAGGAACCAACACGGGAAAATAATATTTTAGATTTAGTGTTAACTAGCAGGGAAACACAAATTAATGACATCGAAATAAGGAGTGAGCTAGGGAACAGTGATCACAAAGAAATCAGATTTAGAATAGAATGGAATAGACTTGTAGGAGAAAATTCTGTTAAAGTGCCAGATTCTTGAAAAGCTGATTTTAATAGCCTTAGAAATTTTTTGTGTCAAATTGATTGGAAAGTCTTGGGTATGGGGTGGGGGCCGGTCTTGGAGCGTGACATGAACCCAGCGATAGGTGACGTAAATGGGGATTTCGATGTGGATTCAATATATAACTTATTTAAGAATATTCTAAACAAAGCACAGGAACGTAGTATACCATACAAATTGAATAGATCGAATACTAATGACCCAAAGTGGATAACAAAGAACTTGAAGAACCTTATAGGTAAAAAGAGAGCTTGGTACAAAAGGATTAAAAATGGGGAGGTCACTTTAGAACAGGAATTCGTACAACTGGTTAGAAATGTTAAAAAAGAGATAAGGAAAGCAAAAATAAACTATGAAGTTCGCATAGCAGGGCAAGCAAAGACAAATCCTAAAGGTTTTTTTTTAAGTTATATCGTACTAAGACTAGGGAAAGGATAGGTCCATTAAAAACTGAGACAGGTCAAATAACAGATAGTGATGAAGAGATGAGTAGTATTTTTAATAAATATTTCGTATCTGTATTTACTAAAGAGGAACTTAACAATATGCCTTAAGCCGAACAAGTCTATGTGGGTGGGGACGAGGACAGGTTGACGAGTTTAGCAGTTACCAGGGAGGATGTTCTTAAAACTCAAACCAAACAAATCCCCAGGGCCGGATGAAGTGTTTGCCAGGGTGCTTAAAGAATGCAAAGAGGAGCTTTGTGACCCACTGTTAACCATATTTAATAAATCAGTAGAGTCAGGCAGAGTGCCAGAGTTTTGGAAAGTTGCTAATGTGATACCAGTTTTTAAGAAAGGAGATAGATCACTTGCGTCTAACTATCGACCAATTAGCCTAACGTCTATTGTGGGAAAGTTACTCGAATCTATAATATCAAATAAATTTCGTCTTCATCTTGAAAAACATAAATTAATAATTGAGTCGCAACATGGGGGGATATTAATTAGGTATTAAAAATATCAACACAAGACAGAACACGAAACAATGGGTATAAATTGGATAAGTTTAGATTTAGGAAAGACTTGGGTAAAGACTGGTTCAGTAACAGGGTTGTTGATCTGTGGAACCAATTGCCGCGTAACGTGGAGGAGATGGCGTCCCTCGATTGTTTCAAGCACAGGTTGGACAAGTATATGAGTGGGATTGGGTGATTATAGATAGGAGCTGCCGCGTATGGGCCAATAGGCCTTCTGCAGTTACCTATGTTCTTATGTTCATGGTTTTATAAATGGCCGTTCATGTTTAACAAATTTGTTATCTTTTTATTCTAGCATAGTTTAGGCAGTTGATAGTGGTAAGGATTGCGATGTTGTGTACATTGACTTTAGCAAAGCTTTTGATACAGTGCCACATGAAAGACTGATTAAAAAGATAGTCTCATGGTATTGGGGGTGCTATATTAAGCTGGATTAGGGCATGGCTATACCAAAGGAAACAGAGAGTTAGTATAAATGGAGTCAAGTCAGAGTGGGAAGAAGTTTGTAAGTCTGGTGCCACAGGGCTCTGTCCTGGGACCTCTGTGGTTTATAATAAATATGAATGATTTAGATTTAGGTTTGAGTAGCAACATTTGCAAATTTGCCGATGATACGAAAATCGGTAAGGAAATTAATTCGGAGGAGGACTCACTATCACTTCAAGTTGATCTAGATAGGGTTTTGAAATGGTCGAAGGATTGGCAGATGCAGTTTAATGTTGATAAATGTAAAGTTCTGAGGTTAGGTAATGATGATAGGGTTACAAGATACGAGCTAGATGGTGTTGAAATTTCGAAGTCGAATTGCGAAAGGGATCTGGGAGTTATGATTAGTAAGAATTTAAAACAAAAGGATCAATGCATAAATGTTCGTAATAAGGCAAATCGGACACTTGGATTTGTTTATCGCAGCGTTAGTAACAAGACACCTGGTGTGGTTCTCAAGCTATATCTTGCTCTAGTTAGGCCCCATTAAGATTATGCAGTTCAGTTTTAGTCGCCATATTATTGAATGGATATAAATTCACTTGAACGTGTCCAGCGTAGGATGACTAAGTTAATTCCCCAAATTAGAAATCTTTCATATGAAGAAAGATTAACAAAGCTTAAGTTGCATTCACTGGAAAGGCAAAGAGTTAGGGGTGACATGATAGAGGTTTACAAGTGGGTGAATGGACATAACAATGGGGATATTAATAGGGTATTAAAAGTATCAACACAAGACAGAACACGAAACAATGGGTATAAATTGGATAAGTTTAGATTTAGGAAAGACTTGGGTAAATACTGGTTCAGTAACAGGGTTGTTGATTTGTGGAGCTAATTGCCGCGTAACATTGTGGAGGTGGGGTCCCTCGATTGTTTCAAGCATGGGTTGGACATGTATATGAGTGGGATTGGGTGGTTATAAATAGGATGTTGTTGTTGTTGTTAAAGATTTAGCTATTCAGAACGGAGTGTCCATGTTGCACGGGCTATGGTGAGCCCGTAATTGAGTTTGGTGATATACATGATAACCTTTTTCCTGTGGTATTTAGGTCTAAGTTTTAAAATGGAGAAAAGGACTTCTCCTTTTTCCCTGCTTATTTTGTCGCTTCTGTTTTATTGCACTGGTTTTAATTTTTTTTTTATTAACATTATCTTGGTGGCGGATGTAGATGCAGAATGCTCACTAATGAGTCCCATTCGTCAACAGCTTTTCTAATCATTGTAGTCTCGGTGGAATGTGCATCTAATGCAGCTGCTGTCGTTGGATTAATGTTGAGTTTGATGCACAAGGGTTCAGTAGCTTCATATTCCAGTAAGTAGTGCAATAGCGGCGCCTCTGCCTCAGTTTCACAGATTCACAGACACTCTTTAACTATTGGGTTCATTACCTCCCAGCAGCACTTGTACCCAAGTCTGAGTCTGTGTATGGCTACTGCAATGTCTCTGGATATCTTTTTGCCAGGCTTGACAGAGGAGTAACCAGTGGCTTGTTCATACCATATCGCATAAGAACATAAGAACAAAGGTAACTGCAGAAGGCCTATTGGCCCATACGAGGCAGCTCCTATTCTATAACCACCCAATCCCACTCATATACTTGTCCAACCCGTGCTTGAAACAATCGAGGGACCCCACCTCCACAATGTTACGCGGCAATTGGTTCCACAAATCAACAACCCTGTTACTGAACCAGTATTTACCCAAGTCTTTCCTAAATCTAAACTTATCCAATTTATATCCATTGTTTCGTGTTCTGTCCTGTGTTGATACTTTTAATACCCTATTAATATCCCCCCGGTTATGTCCATTCATCCACTTGTAAACCTCTATCATGTCACCCCTAACTCTTCGCCTTTCCAGTGAATGCAACTTAAGCTTTGTTAATCTTTCTTCATATGAAAGATTTCTAATTTGGGGAATTAACTTAGTCATCCTACGCTGGACACGTTCAAGTGAATTTATATCCATTCTATAATATGGCGACCAAAACTGAACTGCATAATCTAAATGGGGCCTAACTAGAGCAAGATATAGCTTGAGAACCACACCAGGTGTCTTGTTACTAACGCTGTGATTAATAAATCCAAGTGTCCGATTTGCCTTATTACGAACATTTATGCATTGTTCCTTTTGTTTTAAATTCTTACTAATCATAACTCCCAGATCCCTTTCGCAATCCGACTTCGCAATCACAACACCATCTAGCTCGTATCTTGTAACTCTATCATCATTACCTAACCTCAGAACTTTACATTTATCAGCATTAAACTGCATCTGCCAATCCTTTGACCATTTCAAAACCCTATCTAGATCAACTTGAAGTGATAGTGAGTCCTCCTCCGAATTAATTTCCCTACCGATTTTCGTATCATCGGCAAATTTGCAAATGTTGCTACTCAAACCTGAATCTAAATCACATATATATATATTATAGACAACAGAGGTCCCAGGACAGAGCCTTGAGGCACTCCACTTACAACATTTTCCCACTCTGACTTGATTCCATTTATACTAACTCTCTGTTTCCTTTGGTATAGCCATGCCCTAATCCAGCTTAATATAGCACCCCCAATACCATGAGACTCTATTTTTTTAATCAGTCTTTCATGTGGCACTGTATCAAAAGCTTTGCTAAAGTCAAGGTATACAACATCGCAATCCTTACCACTATCAACTGCCTCAACAATGCTAGAATAAAAAGATAACAAATTTGTTAAACATGAACGGCCATTTATAAAACCATGTTGCGACTCAATTATTAATTTATGTTTTTCAAGATGAAGACGAATTTTATTTGCTATTATAGATTCGAGTAACTTTCCCACAATAGACGTTAGGCTAATTGGTCGATAGTTAGACGCAAGTGATCTATCTCCTTTCTTAAAAACTGGTATCACATTAGCAACTTTCCAAAACTCTGGCACTCTGCCTGACTCTATTGATTTATTAAATATGGTTGACAGTGGGTCACAAAGCTCCTCTTTGCATTCTTTAAGCACCCTAGCAAACACTTCATCCGGCCCTGGGGATTTGTTTGGTTTGAGTTTTACTATTTGTTTAAGAACATCCTCCCTGGTAACTGCTAAACTCGTCAACCTGTCCTCGTCCCCACCCACATAGACTTGTTCGGCTGAAGGCATATTGTTAAGTTCCTCTTTAGTAAATACAGATACAAAATATTTATTAAAAATACTACTCATCTCTTCATCACTATCTGTTATTTGACCTGTCTCAGTTTTTAATGGACCTATCCTTTCCCTAGTCTTAGTACGATATAACTGAAAAAACCCTTTAGGATTTGTCTTTGCTTCGCAGTGGATCTTCCTTCCGCTACTTTGGCTCTGTGGCGACTTTTGATAGTTGAGAATATTTTCTTCTTGATTTGCTCCTTTATCTGTGAGAAACTCGGAGGGATTTGAACCTGTACAGCAGGTAGAGCAGTGGCAGTTTTTGCTAGTGAGTCTGCCTTTTCATTACCATCTATGCCAATGTGACTTGGTATCCAATTTAGGGTGATTGACAGCCCTCGATTATGGGCATCTTTTCCTATATGTTGAATTTCTGTGAGGAGATGTATATTATCTCTGTGCTGACTGGATAACAATGCCTGGAGCGAAGATTTAGAGTATGTATGAATGATGACATCATGTAAATTATTCTCAATTGTATAGTTTATTGCCTCCTTCAGGGCAATGTTGTTTCATTGTTGTTTCAGCTCAACATTGCAAATTCTGTTTGCAATGTTGAGCACCCACTATTCATGCTCCAGTAAGCTTCATGGTTGGTAGTGTAAACTGCTGCCCCAGTAGAACCTTTTTCTTGATCAACTGATCCGTCTGTGAAGATGTGAGTCGTTGTGGGTCTAGAGATAGTTTCCATTTGTTGCTCTATTACTTCCTTGAGCCTCTGCGGGTCACATGCCGATTTTTTAACTGATAATCTTTCAATGATTATCTTTAGAGTCGATTCTTCCCATGGAGGAGGCTGTCGAAAGTGTTGATATGGTCTATCTTCCCCTTTGTTTTTAATGGTCCATTTCATGTCCATTTTCTCTAAAATCTTGACCACATTATCCATCCATGAGCTTGTTCTATACTGTAGGTTTTTCTGAAAGGATCTCTGTATGCTGTCTTTGATTGACAGCCTGGCAGTTGTTCCAGTAAGTTTTCCTATTATGGTGGCTATCCTTTGTTTCATCCTGTTTTCTAATGCTGGTAAATTTGTTTCCATTCTAAGGTTCTCTCTACGCGTCCATATAGGTGCTCCCAGCATTGTTCGCAGAGCATCATTTTGAGACACTTCCAGTTTCTCCCACTGGTTATCACTGAGGGATGTAAGAGCAGGAGCAGCATAGTCGATGAGTGACCTAACTGCTTGAACGTAGTACATTTTGAGTACTGGTAGAGATGCACCCTCTCTAAGACTGGTCAGAGAGCGCAAAACTGAGTTTCTGGCTTTACAGCGTTGCCGAAGATATTCAATTTCTTGAGTGAATTTCAACTGGTTGTCTATTATGACTCCTAGGTATTGAAAAGAGGTAACCCACTCAATTTCATGTCCTTGTATTGCGAGTCTGATGTCTTGAGTTCTCATTTTAACGGCCATTGCTTTTGGTTTATTGTTGTTTATTTTCACTGCTATTCGTTCCGCTTCCTTGTTCCTGGTTCCTTGCACCTTTGCCATTGATGATGACCACAAAGTCGTCTGCATAGTTAAGAAGTTTGGCTTTTGGTAGCTTGAGCTTCATGAATTGTTCCATGAGACAGTTGAAGAGGAAGGGGCTTAGTATTCCTCCCTGCGGAGTTCCATTTTCCAGCCTCTTTGAGGTCGATGTTTTTCCTTGGAATTTGACTTTAGCTTCTCGGTTAAGCAGGCTTCCATTGGCAAAAGCAAGAGCGTGTCCTTTGATTTCCTTATCCACAAGGCAGCACAGTGTAGCTGGAGCACTGGCTAACTCGAAGGCTTTTTCAAGGTCTAGAAAAATAAGGATTCTAGGTTTGTCATTGATTTTATCCAGGAGGGAGGTAAGGCATTCTGTGGTTCCAACACCTTTTCTGTAAGCAAACATATTTTGGTGTAGTGGATTGCTTTCCATTCAATTCGATTAAGAGCCATTCTTTCTGCAGTTTTAGCCAGACCGCTTGTTAATGAGATGGGTCTTGGATTTCCTGGGTCTTTAGGTTTTGGAATGGGAACTATAATTGCACTGTTCCAAGAGAGTGGTCGGGTTCTTGTCACCCATACTCTGTTGATGAGATTCAAGAAGGCTTCTTCACCCTTTTCTCCTAGCTTGGCTAGCATGTTGTAAGTGATTTTGTCCTCGCCTGGAGCTGTATTTTTAGTTTTCTTTGTAGCACTTCTGAGTTCTTTTAGATTGAAAGGTTGGTCTAGTTCGTCAGGTAAGGCTAAAGCATCATCTATTTTTTTCCATCTTGCTGCTTGAAGTCTTTGTTGGTGAGTCAGAGTTGCTTGAGGAAGTTGAGTGGAACTGGCTCTTGAAGCAAATAGATTTGCTAGTCTTTCTGCTTCTTGCTCTGGATGAACATGATGTGGCGGAGCAGGAGACGATTTTCCTTTGGCCTTGTTGATCTGCCTCCAGATGTCGCCCAAGGACGTATGCTGATTTAGCTTGGCACACCACTAGAGCCATTTTTCTTCTTGGATTTTTGCTGTTTCTTCGTTCACATGATCTCGGACAGCTCTAAGAAGTCCTAGATTAGCTTCGGTTCTATCTCTTCTGAAATTCTTTCGTGCACGATTTAGTCTGTTATGTAGCTCTTTGATCCTATCACAGTAATACCAATGGTCCTTGTGTTGTTGGGTGATTGTCTTCCTCTTGGGGATGGCGTGATTTGCTGCTCTATATATTGCATTTACTAAATCTTTTTCCATTTCTTCGGTGTTGTCAGGAGGAGTGTAGTTTTGGTGCCAAGTTATGGGAGCTTCCTGAAACTTCGTCCAATCTGCCTTGATAATGTCCCATCCGGGCTCGGGAGCTGGAGGTCTAAGAGGTAGTGCTATATTAATAACTGTTTTTGTGGCAAAGTGGTCACTAGTCAGAACATGATCCACTGACCAATGACACAACTCATAAACACTGGTGGAAACAAACGTGAGATCCAACTTTCCCCCACCAGTGTGGGTTGGTTCCGTCGAATTAAGCAGACTGATTTCTGGCACTTCATCCAAAAGATGTTCAATATGTCTTCCGTTGGCAGCTCCTATAAATAGGAGCTGCCTCGTATGGGCCAACAGGCCTTCTGCAGTTGCCTTTGTTCTTATGTTTGCTAAAGTCAAGGAACACAACATCACAATCCTTACCACTATCAACTGCCTCAACTATGCTGGAATAAAAAGTTAGCAAATTTGTTTAACATGAACGGCCATTTGTAAAACCATGTTGCAACTCATTTATTAATTTATGTTTTTCAAGATGGAGACGAATTGTATTTGCAATTATTGATTCCAGTAACCTTCCCACAGTAGACGTTAGGCTAATTGGCCGATAGTTTGACGCAAGTGATCTATCTCCTTTCTTAAAAATTGGTACCACATTAGCTACCTTCCATGAATCTGGCCCTCTGCCTAACTCTATTGATTTATTATATATGGTAGACAGTTGCTTGGAAAGCTCCTCTTTGCATTCTTTAAGCACCCTGACAAACACTTCATCCGGCTCTGGGGATTTGTTAAGAACATAAGAACAAAGGTAACTGCAGAAGGCCTATTGGCCTATACGAGGCAGCTCCTATCTATAACCACCCAATCCAACTTGAGCCAATCCGCGCTTGAAACAATCGAGAGACCCCACATTAACCACGTTACGCGGCAATTGGTTCCACATATCAACAACCCTGTTACTGAACCAGTATTTACCCAAGTCTGTCCTAAATCTAAACTTGTCCAATTTATACCTATTGTTTCGTGTTCAGTCTTGTGTTGATATTTTTAATACCCTATTAATATCCCACCCTGTTATGTCCATTCATCCACTTGTTAACCTCTATCATGTCACCCCTAACTCTTCGCCTTTCCAGTGAATGCAACTTAAGCTTTGTTAATCTTTCTTCATATGAAAGATTTCTAATTTGGGGAATTAACTTAGTCATCCTATGTTGGACACGTTCAAGTGAATTTATATCCATTCTATAATACAGTGACCAAAACTGAACTGCATAATCTAAATGGGGCCTAACTAGAGCAAGATATAACTTAAGAAACACACCAGGTGTCTTGTTACTAACGCTTCGATTAATAAATCCCAGTGTCCTATTCGCCTTATTACGAACATTCATGCATTCATCCTTTTGTTTCAAATTCTTACTAATCATAACTCCCAGATCCCTTCCGCAATTGGACTTCGCAATCTCAACACCATCTAGCTCGTATCTTGTAACTCTATCATCATTACCTAGCCTCAGAACTTTACATTTATCAGCATTAAACTGCATTTGCCAATCCATTGACCATTTCAAAACCCTATCTAGATCAACTTGATCATCTAGATCAACAGTGAGTCCTCCTCCGAATTAATTTCCCTACCGATTTTCGTATCATCGGCAAATTTGCAAATGTTGCTACTCAAACCTGAATCTAAATCATTTATATATATTATAAACAACAGAGGTCCCAGGAGCCCTGAGGTACTCCACTAAGAACATTATCCCACTCTGACTTGACTCCATTTATACTAACTCTCTGTTTCCTTTGGAATAGCCATGCCCTAATCCAAGTTAATATAGCACCACCAATACCATGAGCTTCTATTTTTTTTAATTAGTCTTTCATGTGGCACTGTATCAAAAGCTTTGCTAAAGTCAAGGTACACAGCATCACAATCCTTACCACTATCAACTGCCTCAACTATGCTGGAATAAAAAGTTAGCACATTTGTTAAACATGAACGGCCATTTGTAAAACCATGTTGCGACTCATTTATTAATTTATGTTTTTCAAGATGGAGACGAATTGTATTTGCAATTATTGATTCAAGTAACTTTCCCACAATAGACGTTAGGCCAATTGGCCGATAGTTTGACGCAAGTGATCTATCTCCTTTCTTAAAAATTGGTACCACATTAGCTACCTTCCATGACTCTGGCACTCTGCCTGACTCTATTGATTTATTAAATATGGTAGACAGTGGCTCGGAAAGCTCCTCTTTGCATTCTTTAAGCACCCTGGCAAACACTTCATCCGGCCCTGGGGATTTGTTTGGTTTGAGTTTTTCTAATTGTTTAATTACATCCTCCCTGGTAACTGCTAAACTAGTCAACCTGTCCTCATCCCCACCCACATAGACTGGTTCGGCTGAAGGCATATTGTTAAGTTCTTCTTTAGTAAATACAGATATAAAATATTTGTTAAAAATACTACTCATCTCCTTGTCATTAACCGTTATTTGACCTGTCTCAGATTTTAATGGACCTATCCTTTCCCTAGTCTTAATTCGATATAACTGAAAAAAACCCTTTAGGATTTGACTTTGCTTGCTCTGCTATGCGAACTTCATAGTTTCTTTTTGCTTTCCTAGTCTCTTTTTTAACATTTCTAACCAGTTGTATGAATTCCTGTTCTAAACTGACTTCCCCATTCTTAATCCTTTTGTACCAAGCTCTCTTTTTACCTACAAGGTTCTTTAAATTATTTGTTAACCACTTTGGTTCATTAGTATTCGATCTATTCAATTTGTATGGTATACTACGTTCCTGTGCTTTGTTTAGAACATTCTTAAATAAGTTATATATTAAATCCACATCGAAATCCCCTTTTACGTCACCTGTCGCTGGGTTCATGTCTCGCTCTAAGACCGGCCCACACCCCATACCCAAGACTTTCCAATCTATTTGACCCAAAAAAATTCTTAGGCTATTAAAATCAGCTTTTCGGAAATCTGGCACTTTAACAGAATTTTCTCCTACAGGACTATTCCATTCTATGCTAAATCTGATAACTTTGTGATCACTGTTCCCTAGCTCACTCCCTATTTCGATGTCATTAATTTGTGTTTCCCTGTTAGTTAACACTAAATCTAAAATATTATTTTCCCGTGTTGGTTCCTTAATGTGTTGCGTAAGAAAGCAATCGTCAATTAATTCTAGAAAATCTTCTGCTTCACTATTTCCTGTTTTGTTCACCCAGTTTATTCCACTAAAATTAAAGTCACCCATGACATAAATACTGTTAGATCTAGATGCTCTAGATATTTCATCCCATAGATGCTTTGCTTCTATTCTGTCTAAATTTGGTGGCCTATATATAACTCCTATTATAATATTATTTGCTTTTTCGTTTAATTCTATCCAAATAGTTTCTGTGTGTGGCTCAGTTTTGATTCCCTCTTTGAGACTACATTTCAAATTGCCCCTAACATATATGGCTACTCCCTCTCCTCGTCTAATATATCTATCTGTGTGAAATAGTTTAAATCCATTTATTTGATATTCAGCTAATAGTTCTCTGTTTTCTACATTCATCCACGTTTCGGTAAGTGCAATAATATCAATTTTTTCTGTGCAGTCAAGAGCATTTAATTCGTTAATTTTATTTCTTAGACTTCTACTGTTAGTGAAATATACCCTAAGTGAATTGTTATTTTGAGGCCCTTTTCTTTCCCTGATCATTTTGCCAATTATTTTCTCCCACGAACACATACTTTTATTACCTCCTTCCTCCAAATCAATTCCCATACCACTATCTACTAACAGTTTAAACCCAAACAAACACCTCTAACCACTGGTTCCAACGAGTTCGCAACAGCAACAACCCCAGGCCTGGATAGATGCACCCCATCATGAGCATACATTTCATTTCTTCCATAGAAGTGTTCCCAGTTGTCTATGAAAGATATTGCATTTGATTTGCAATATCTTTCCAGCCGGCAATTGACACCAAGTGCCCTCGACATCCATTCATTTCCCACTCCCTTTCTTGGAAGAATGCCACATATGATCGGGATTCCTCCCTTGCTCCTAACTAATTCAATGGCTGTCCTGAATCTCTGTATTAGTTCCTCACTCCTAACTCGCCCAAATAGTCAAAAGATTGGCAGATGCAGTTTAATGCTGACAAATGTATAGTTCTGAGGCTAGGTAATGATGAGAGTTACAAGATAAGAGCTAGATGGTGTTGAGATTGCGAAAGGGATCCGGGAGTTCTGATTAGTAAGAATTTAAAACCAAAGGATCAATGCACGAATATTCGTAATAAGGCAAATAGGATTTTGGGATTAATTAATCGAAGCATTAGTAACAAGACACCTGGTGTTGTTCTTCAACTATATCTTGCTCTAGTTAGGCCCCATTTAGATTATGCAGTTCAGTTTTGGTCGCCTTACTATAGAATGGATATAAATTCACTTGAACGTGTCCAGCATAGGATGACTAAGATAATTCCCCAAATTAGAAACCTTTCTTATGAAGAAAGATTAACAAAGCTTAAATTGCATTCACTGGAAAGGCGAAGAGTTAGGGGTGACATGATACAGGTTTACAAGTGGATGAATGGACATAACAAAGGAGATAATAGGGTATTAAAAGTATCAACACAAGACGGAACACGAAACAATGGGTATAAATTGGATAAGTTTAGGTTTAGGAAAAACTTGGGTAAATACTGGTTCGGTAACAGGGTTGTTGATTTGAGGAACCAATTACCACGTAACGTGGTGGAGGTGGGGTCCCTCGATTGTTTCAAGCGTGGGTTATCTTGGTTATCTTGAGATGATTTCGGGGCTTTTTTTTTTTAGTGTCCCCGCGGCCCGGTCCTTGACCAGGCCTTCACCCCCAGGAAGCAGCCCGTGACAGCTAACATCCAGGTACCTATTTACTGCTAGGTTACAGGGGCATAGGGTGAAAGAAACTCTGCCCATTGTTTCTCGCCGGCGCCTGGGATCGAACCCAGGACCACAGGGTCACAAATCCCGCGTGCTGTCCGCTCGGCCGACCGGCTCCAAAACATTATTGCCAACAGCATTTGGTATTCCCAGGCGGTCACCCATCCAAGTACTAACCAAACCCAACGTTGCTTAACTTCGCTGATCGGACGAGAAGCGGTGTTCTCAACGTGGTATGGCCGTTGGCCATACCACGGGTTGGAGAAGTATATGAGTGGGATTGGGTGGTTATAGATAAGAGCTGCCTCGTATGGGCCAATAGGCCTTCTGCAGTTACCTTTGTTCTTATGTTCTTATGTTCACTGGAAAGGAGAAGAGTTAGTGGTGACATGATGGAAGTTTACAAGTGGATGAATGGACATAACATAGGGGATATTAATAGGATACTAAAAGTAACAACACAAGAAAGAACACAAAACAATAGGTATAAATTGGATAAGTATAGATTTTGAAAAGACTTGGGTAAATACTGGATCGGTAACGGTTGTTGATTTGTGGAACCAATTACCGTGTAACGCAGTGGAGGTCGGGTCCCTTGATTGTTTCAAATGTGGGTTGGACATGTATTTGAGTGGGATTCTGTGGTTATATATTGGAGCTCCCTCGCATGGGCCAATATGCCTTCTGCAGTTACCTTTGTTTTTATGTTCTTTGTTTAGTAAATACAGACAAAATATTTATTAAAAATACTATCCATCTCTTCGTCATTATTGGTTATCTGACCTGTCTCGGTTTTTAATGGACCTATCCTTTCCTTAACCTTTGTTTGATATAACTAAAAAAAAAAAACTTTAGGATTTGCCATTGCTTAGCCTGCTATACAAATTTCATACTTTCTTTTTGGTCTCCATATCTCTTTTCTAACATTTCTAACCAGTTGTGGGAGTTCTTGTTCTAAACTGACTTCCCCATTTCATTCCATTTGCCATATGATTAGTTTTGGTAAAGTTGTTCAATGTCAACAAATATTTTTTGACTAATTGTATATGAAAAGGGCTGCAATTGTTCCAAGTTTCAGTATTGCAGCCTAAATAGAAAGGGAGATATCATTTTTTTTTGAACGAAAATTACACATTTTCATTTGGATTAAAACCTTTCACTTTTTCAGATATAATCATTCTATGATACTTTTCTGACACATTAGCATATACTAAAGGATCTGTAGTTTGGGAGTTTACAAAACATCTATAGTTTTCCTAATACAAATAGTCAAAGTTCCCCACAAAAATTATGCAAATATGTCATGTTTATTGCTATTATAAAATCAATTAATGAACTTAATTAATGTTGAGAAACAAAACAACTTCCGATTTTAGAGACATAAACTTTACATATAAGGTGTACGTTTCATGTAAACAGAATAAAAATGAGAGAGTTCGAAGTCGTTTATGTTACTTGAAAAATAAATCATTAATATATAAAGTCTAAGGTGCTGCCATCCGTAGCTGAGGTTGACATCAACCCATTTTCTCCAAAATTTGCACACTTACAGATAGGCTTACGTGCAGTCAGGTGTATAAGTTTCATGCAAATCGTCCGATAACAAAAATACTCCAAATTGAAAAAAAAATTAACTTAATAAACCAATTATAATATATTTTTTAAATGTGCTATTGTGATAGCTGAGAGTCATAGACATGATTTCAGTTGACACTTGTGTTTGATAATCGTTTTTGACCATTTTGGAAAATTTTTGAGACCACTTCAATAATTTTTTCTCCCTTCCTATTTATTCTATGATGCTGAAACCTGGGCCAGATGAAACGCTTTTCATATACAATTCGTCAAAAAAGTTTAATTGAAATCGAACCAGTTTTCATTTTTGGCATATATGAATCAAATGTCCCCTTAATCCTTTTGTACCAAGCTCTTTTTCTACCTATAAGGTTCTTCAGATCCTTTCTTATCCATTTCGGGTCATTTGTATTTGTTCTTTTCAATTTGTAAGGCATACTTCTTTCCTGTGCTTTGCTTAGAATATTTGTAAATAACTTATATTTTGAATCCAAATCGAAATCTTCCTTTACATCACACATCGCTGAGTTCACGTCTTGCTCCAAGACCGGCCCACCCCCTATGCCCAAGACTTTCCAATCTATTTGACCCAAACAATTTCTTAGGATACTAAAATTAGCATTACGAAAATCTGGCACTTTAACAGAATTTTCTCCTACAGATCTATTCCATTCTATGCTAAATCTGATTTCTTTGTGATCACTGTTCCCTAGCTCACTCCCAATTTCGATGTCAATAATCTGTGTTTCCCTGTTAGTTAACACTAAATCTAAAATATTATTTTCCCGTGTTTTTTCCTTAATGTTTTGTGTAAGAAAACAATCGTCAATTAATTCTATAAAATCTTCTGCTTTTATTCTCTGTTCTGTTAATCCAGTTTATTCCACTGAAATTAAAGTCACCCATGACAAATACTTTTAGACCTAGATGCTCTAGATATTTCATTCCATAGATGCTTTGCTTCCATTCTGTCTAAATTTGGTGTCCTATATATAACTCCTATTATACGATTATTTGCTTTTTCGTTTAATTCTATCCAAATAGTTTCTGTGTGGCTCAGTTTTGATTCCATTTTTGAGACTACATTTCAAATTGTCCCTAACATAACATATATGGCTACTCCCACACCTCGTCTAATATATTTATCTGTGTGGAATACTTTAAATCCATTTATCTGATATTCAGCTAATAGTTCTCTGTTTTCTACATTCTTTCACGTTTCGGTAAGTGCAATAATATCTATTTTTTCTGTACAGACAAGAGCATTTAATTCGTTAATTTTGTTTCCTAGACTTCTACTGTTAGTGTAATATACCCTAAGTGAATTGTTATTTTGAGGCCCTTCTCTTTCCCTGATCATTTTGCCATTTTTTTTCTCCCACAAACACGTACTTTTATTACCTCCTTCCTCCATATCAATTTCCATTCCACTATCTCCTAACAGTTTAAACACAACCAAACGCCTCCAACCACTGGTTCCAACGATTTCGCAACAACAACCACCCCAGCTCTCAATAGATGCACCCCATCCCGAGCATACATTTCATTTCTTCCCTAGAAGTGTTCTCAGTTATCTATGAAAGATATTGCATTTGATTTGCAATACCTTTCCAGCCGGCAATTGACACCAAGTGCCCTCGACAACCATTCATTTCCAACTCCCTTTCTTGGAAGAATGCCACATATGATGGGGATTCCTCCCTTACTCCTAATTCTATGGCTATTTTGTACCTCTGAATCAGTTCCTCACTCGTAACTCGACCAACATCATTTCGTCCTGCGCTAATACAAATAATGGGATTGTTCTCATTTCAAGCCATAATATCATTCATGTTGTTTATAATATCACCAATTCCAACTCCCAGATAGCAAACCCTTAACCTGTTCCCCCTATCTGTAGCACAAAATGTTCTGTCTAAATACCTCACCTGGGAATCTCCCACAACCAAAATTTGCTTAGGTGCCTCCTTTACTTTGAGAGCACTTTGAGGGGTCTGCGCTTCGTTGATTTCCCTTTCGAGAGAACTGCAGGCTCTCCCACAGCACTCGTCTTACAACACTAACATATATATCCCATAATGTTCCAAATCTTCATATATATCAAAATGGTCCCTGAACATCAGAGAACGTTCAGGTTCCAGAGATATAACGCTTGATGCCGGGAAAGTAAAGACATAGGGGTGGGATACCGTCACAGTAGGAACAAAGATAACTGCAGAAGGTCTTTTAGCCCATACGAGGCAGCTCCTATTTATAACCACCCAATCCCAATCATATACATGTCCAATTCACGCTTTAAATCAATCAAGGCTTTAAACCACCTCCATCACGTTACGTGGTAATTGGTTCCACAAATCAACAACCCTGTTACTGAACCAGTATTTACCCAAGTCATTCCCAAATCTAAACTTATCCAATTTATACCCACTGTTTCGTGTTCTGTCTTGTAATGATACTTTTAATACCATATTAATATTCCCTTGGTTATGTTCATTCATTCACTTGTAAACTTCTTTAATGTCACTTCTAACTCTTCGCCTTTCCAGTGAATGTAAAATTAAGCTTTGTTAATCTCTCTTCATATGAAAGATTTCTGATTTGGGGAATTAACTTAGACATCCTATGCTGGACACGTTCAAGGGAATTTATATCCATTTTATAGTACAGCGACAAAAACTGAACTGCATAATCTAAATGGGGCCTAACTAGTGCAAGATATAGCTAAGGAACAACACCAGGTGTCTTGTTACTAACGCTTTGATTAATAAATCCTAGTGTCCTATTTGATCTATTACGAACATTCATGAATTGATCCTTTAGTTTTAAATTCTTACTAATCATTACTCCCAGATCACTCTCGCAATCCGACTTCGCAATCTCAACACCATCTAGCTCGTATCTTGTAACTCTATCATCATTACCTAGCTTCAGAACTTTACATTTATCAGCATTAAACTGCATTTGCCAATCTTTTGACCATTTCAAAACCTTATTTAGATCAACTTGAAGTGATAGTGAGTCTTCTTCCATGTTAATTTCCCTACCGATTTTTGTATCATCTACAAATTTGGAAATGTTGCTACTGAAACCTGAATCTAAATCATTTATATATATTATAAACAACAGGTGTCCCAGGACAGAGCCTTGAGGCACTCCACTTAAAACATTATCCCACTCTGACCTAACCCCATTTATACTAACTCTGTTTCCTTTGGTATAGCCATGCCCTAATCCAACTTAATATAGCACCCTCAATACGTCTTTTGTGGGAAAGTTAATTGAATCGAGAATGGCAAACGTCTTCATCTTTAAAAATATAAAATAAATAACGAGTCACAACATGGCTTTTCAAATGGCCGTTCATGTTTTAAAAATTTGCTATCTTTTTAGTCCAGCATAGTTGAGGCAGGTGATAGTGGTAAGGATTGTGATGTTACGTACCTATACCTTAGCAAAGCTTTTGATACAGTGCTACATGAAAGTCTAATTAAAAAGATAGAGGCTCATGGTATTGGGGGGTGCTATTTAAGTTGGATTAGGGCATGGATATACCAAAGGAAACAGAGTTAGTATAAATGGGGTTAAGTCAGAGTGGGATAATGTTTTAAGTGGAGTGCCTCAGGGCTCTGTCCTGGGACACCTGTTGTTTATAATATATATAAATGATTTAGATTCAGGTTTAAATAGCAACATTTGCAAATTTGCGGATGACACAAAAATTACATAGGGAGGGATACAGTCCCCCCCACGGCCGTTTTAGTCCCCTCACGACTGTGTTAATCCCCCAACGGCTGTGTTAGTGTCCCCACGGCCGTGTTAGTCCCCTCACGGCTGTGTTAGTCCACCACGGCCGTATAAGTCCCCCCACGGCTGGGTTAGTCCCCCACAGCCGTGTTAGTCCCCCACGGCCGTGTTAGTCCCCCTCGGCGGTTTTAAACCCCAACGGCTGGGTTAGTTCCCCACGGGCGTGTTAGTCCCCCACGGCTGTGTTAGTCCCCCACGGCTGTGTTAGTCCCCCACGGCTGTGTTAGTCCCCCACGGCTGTGTTAGTACCCAACGCCAGTGTTAGTCCCCAACGGCAGTGGCATAGTCCCCCACCGCCGTGTTAGTCCCCCCCACCGCCGTGTCAGTCCCCCCAAGTTCGTGTCAGTCTCCCCACGGCCATGTTAGTCCCCTCACGGCTGTGTTAGTCCCACCATGGCTGTGTTAGTCCCCCAAGGCTGCGTTATTCCCCCACGGCTGTTAGTTACCCACTGCCGTGTTAGTCCCCCGACGGCCGTCTTAGTCCCCCACAGCCGTCTTAGTGCCCCCACGGCCGTCTTAGTCCCCCCACGGCCGCGTTTGTCCCCCACGGATGCGCTTAAATCCCCAAGGTTTGTTAGTCTGCCACACTACTGTGTTAGTCACGCCACGGACGTGTTAGTCCCCCCACGGCCGCGTCAGTCCCCCCCACAGCCGTGTAAATCCCCCCACGGCCGTGTTAGTTCACCCCCACGGACATGTTAGTCCCCCTCGGCCGTGTTAGTCACCCCACGGCCGTGTTAGTCCCTTCACGGCCGTGTTACTTCCCCAACGGCTGTGTTAGTCCCCGACGGCAATGATAGTACCCCTACGGCCGTGTTAGTCCCTACACGGCCGTGTTAGTCCCCCACGGCTGTGTTAGTCCCCAACGACTGTGTTAAGCCCCCCACAGCTGTGTTAATCCCACACGGCCGTTTTAGTCCCCCAGGCCGTGTTAGTCCCCCAGGACCGTTTTAGTCCCCACATGGCCGTGTTAGTCCCCCTACGGCCGTGCTAGTCCCCAACGGCCGTGTTAGTCTCCCACGACCGTGTTAATCCCCCCTCGGCTGTGTTAGTCCCACACGGTCGTGTTAGTCCTCCAGGGCAGTGTTAGTCCCCCCGGCTGTGTTAGTCCCCCCACGGCCCTGTTTATCCCCCACGGCCGTGTTAGTCCCCCAGGGCTGTGTTAGTCCCCCCACTTCCGTGTTAGTCCCCCAGGTTCGTGTTAGTCCCCCACAGCCGTGTTAGTCCCCCAGGGCCGTGTTAGTCCCCCCACGGCCGTGTTAGTCCCCCAGGGCCGAGTTAGTTCCCCCACGGCTGTGTTAGTCCCCCAGGGCCGAGTTAGTTCCCCCACGGCTGTGTTAGTCCCCCACGGCTGTGTTAGTCCCCTCACGTCCGTGTTAGTCCCCCAGGGCCGTATTAGTCCCCCCACAGCGGTGTTAGTGCCACCAAGGCTGTATTTGCCCCCCACGGCTGTGTTAGTACCCCCCACAGCAGTGTTAGTCCCCCAAGGCTGTGTTAGTCCCCCAGGGGTAGTGTTAGTCCCCCAGGGCAGTGTTAGTCCCCCCACGGCCGTGATAGTCCCTCAGGGCCGTGTTAGTCCCCCCACGGCTGTGTTAGTCCCCCCATGGCTGTATTTGTCCCCCACAGCTGTGTTAGTCCCCCCAAAGCTGTGTTAATCCCCCAGGGCCGTGTTAGTCCCCCAGGGCTGTGTTAGTCCCCCCACGTCCGTGTTAGTCCCCCCAAAGCTGTGTTAATCCCCCAGGGCCGTGTTAGTCCCCCACGGCTGTGTTAGTCCCGCACGGCCGTGTTAGTCTACCCACGGCTGTGTTAGTCCCCCACGGCCGTGTTAGTCCCCCACGGCCGTGTTAGTCCCCCAACGTCCGTGTTAGTCCCCCCACAACCGTGTTAGTCCCCCACGGCGGTGTTAGTTCCCCCACGGCCGTGTTAGTCCCCCCACGGCCGTGTTAATCCCTCCACGGCCGTGTTAGTACCCCAAGCCCGTATTAGTCCCCCCCTCGGCCGTGTTAGTACCCCAAGGCCGTGCTAGTTCCCCCATGGCTGTGTTAGTTCTCCCACGGCCGTGTTAATCCCCCCACAGCCGTGTTAGTCACCACACGGCTGTGTTAGTCCCCCCACGGCTGTGTTAGTCCCCCCGCGGCCCTGTTACTCTCCCACGGCCGTGTTAATCCCCCCACGTCCGTGTTAGTCCCCCAGGGCCGTGTTAGTCCCCCCACGGCCGTGTTAGTCGCCCAGGGCCGTGTTATTCCCTCAAGGCCGTGTTAGTCCCCCAGGGCCGAGTTAGTTCCCCACGGCTGTGTTAGTCCCCCACGGCCGTGCTATTCCACCCACAGCTTTGTTAGTCCCCCAGGGCTGTGTTTGTCCCCTAACGTCCGTGTTAGTCCCCAGGTTCGTGTTATTCCCCCACGGCCGTATTAGTCCGCCAGGGCCGAGTTAGTTCCCCCACGGTTGTGTTAGTCCCACACGGCTGTGTTAGTCCCACCACGGCCATGTTACTCCCCCACGGTCGGGTTAATCCCCACACGTCCGTGCTAGTCCCCCAGGCCGTGTAGTGCTTCCACGGCCATGTTAGTCCACCCACAGCTGTGTTAGTCTCCCACAGCTGTGTTAGTCCCCTCAGGTCCGTGTTTGGCCCCCCAGGGCCGTATTAGTCCCCAAAGGCGGTATTTGTCTCCCACGGCTGTGTTAGGACCCCCACAGCCGTGTTAGTCCCCCACGGTTGTGTTAGTCCCCAAGGGCCGTGTTAGTCCCCACACGGCCGTGTTAGTCCCCCAGGGCAGTGTTAGTCCACCACGGCTACGTTAGTCCCCCACGGCCGTGTTAGTTCCTCACCGCTGTGTTAGTCTCCCACAGCAGTGTTAGTCCCCCACGGCCGTGTTAGTCCCCCCACGGCTGTGTTAGTCTCCCCACGGCCGTGTTAGTTTCCTCACGGCTGTGTTAGTCCCCAACGGACGTGTTAGTCCACCCACGACTGTGTTAGTCCCCCACGGCTGTGTTAGTCCCCACCACGGCCGTGTTAGTCCCCCACGGCCGTGTTAGTCCCCCACGGCTGTGTTAGTCCCCCATAGCCGTGTTAGTCCCCCCACGGCCGTGTTAGTCCCCCCAAGGCTGTGTTAGTCCCCCACGGCCGTGTTAGCCTCCTCACAGCTGTGTGTGTCCCCCACGGCCGTGTTAGTCCCCTACAGCCGTGTTAGTCCCCCCACGGCTTTGTTAATCTCCCTACGGCCATGTTAGTCCCAGAATGGCTCTGTTAGTCCCCCACGGCTGTGTTAGTCCCCCACGGGCGTGTTAGTTCCCCACGGCTGTGTTAGTCTCCCACGGCTGTGTTAGTCCCCCACGGCCGTGTTAGTCCCCCCACGGCTGTGTTAGTCTCCCCACGGCCGTGTTAGTCCCCTCACGGCTGTGTTAGTCTCCCACGGCTGTGTCAGTCCCCCACGGTTGTGTTAGTCCCCCACGACCGTGTTAGTCCCCCCACGGCCGTGTTAGTCCCCCCCACGGCCGTGTTAGTCCCCCCACTGCCGTGTTAGTCCCCATAGTCGTGTTAGTCCCCCCACAGCCGTGTTTGTCCCCCACAGCAGTGTTAGTCCCCCAAGGCCGTGTTAGTCCCCCCACAGCTGTGTTAGTCACCACACGGCTGCGTTAGTCCCCCCACGGCCGTGTTAGTCCCCCCACAGTTGTGTTAGCCTCCCACGGCCGTGTTAGTCCCCCACGGCCGTGTTAGTCCCCCACGACCGTGTTAGTGCCCACGGCTTTGTTAGTCTCCCCACGGCTGTCTTGGTCCCCTCACGGTTGTGTTAGTCCCCCACGGCTGTGTTAGTCCCCCACTGCTGTGTTAGTCCCCCCACGGCCGTGTTAGTCCCCCCACAGTTGTGTTAGCCTCCCACGGCCGTGTTAGTCCCCCACGGCTGTGTTAGTCCCCACAGCCGTGTTAGTCCCACACGGCTGTGTTAGTCTCCCCACGTCTGTCTTGGTCCCCTCACGGTTGTGTTAGTCCCCCACGGCTGTGTTAGTCCCCCACGGCTGTGTTAGTCCCCCACTGCTGTGTTAGTCCCCCCACGGCCGTGTTAGTCCCCCAACGGGCGTGTTAGTCCCCAAAAGCCGTGTTAGTCCCCCACGGCCGTGTTAGTCCCAGAATGGCTGTGTTAGTTCCCCACGGCCGTGTTAGTCCCCCACGGCCGTGTTAGTCTCCCCACTGCTGTGTTAGTCCTATCACGGCTGTGTTAGTCCCCCACGGCCGTGTTAGTCCCCACACGACCGTGTTAATCCTCCCACGGCTGTGTTAGTACCCCGCGACCGTGTTAGTCCCCCATGGCCGCGTTACTCCCAAACGGCCGTGTTAGTCCCCCCACGGCCGTGTTAGTCCCCCACGGCTGTGTTAGTCCCCCCACGGCAGTGTTAGTCCCCCCACGGCAGTGTTAGTCCCCCACGGCTGTGTTAGTCCACCCACGGCAGTGTTAGTCCCCCACGGCTGTGTTAGTCCCCCACGGCTGTGTTAGTCCCCCCACGGCAGTGTTAGTCCCCCACGGACGTATTAGTCCTCCACTACCGTGTTAGTCCCTCCACTGCCGTGTTAATTCCCCAACGTTGTGTCAGTCTCCCTATAGCCGTGTTAGTCCCTCAACGGCTGTGTTAGTCCCACCACGGCCGTGTTAGTCCACACACGGCCGTGTTAGTCCCCCCACGACGGTGTTAGTCCCCCAACGGCTGTGTTAGTCCCACCACGGCCGTGTTATTTCCACACAGCTGTGTTAATCTCCCCACAGTTGTGATAGTCGCCCATGGCTGTGTTAGTCCCCGCACGAACATGTTAGTCCCCCCACGGTTGTGTTAGTCCCCCAAGGCTGTGTTAGTCCCCCACAGCCGTGTTAATCCCCCCACGGCTGTGTTAGTCCACTACGGCTGTGTTAGTCCCCCACAGCTGTGTTAGTCCCCCCACGGCTGTATAAGTCCCCCCACGGCCGTGTCAGTCCACTTACGGCTGTGTTAGTCCCTACACGGCTGTGTTAGTCCCCCATGGCTGTGTTAGTCCCCCAGGGCCGTGTTAGTCCCCACCGGCTGTGTTAGTCCCCTACGGCCATGTTAGTCCCATCACGGCTGTGTTAGTCCCTCCAGGGCTGTGTTAGTCCCCCGCGTCCGCGTTACTTCGCCACGACAATGTTAATCCCCCCACTGCTGTGTTAATCTCACACAGCCGTGTTAGTCCCCCAGGGCCGTGTTAGTCCCCCAGGGCCGTGTTAGTCCCCCAGGGCCGTGTTAGTCCCCCAGGGCCGTGTTAGTCCCCTCTCGGCAGTGTTAGTCCCCCCTGGCCGTGTTAGTCCCCCTAATGGCCGTGTTAGTCCCCCACAGCTGTGTTAGTCCCCCAGGGCCGTGTTAGTCCCCCCACGTCAGTGTTAGTCCCCCAGGGCCATGTTAATCCCCCCACGGCCGTGTTAGTCCCCAGGGCCGTGTTAGTCCGCCAGGGACGTGTTAATCCCACACGTCTGTGTTAGTCCCCCCACGGCCGAGTTAATCCACCCACAGTTGTGTTAGTCCCCCACGGCTGTGTTAGTCCCCCCACGTATGTGTTAGTCCCCCAAGTCCGTGTTATTCCCCCATCGGCCGTGTTAGTCCCCCAAGGCTGTATTTGTCCCCCACGGCTGTGTTAGTACCCCCACTACCGAGTTAGTCGCTCACGGCTGTGTTAGTCCACCCACGGCTGTGTTAGTCACCCAAGGCTGTGTTAGTCCCCCAGGGCCGTGTTAGTCCCCCCACGGCCATGTTAGTCCCTCAACGGCCGTGTTAGTCCACCCACGGATGTGTTAGTCCCCCACGGCTGTGTTAGTCCCCCACGGCTGTGTTAGTCCCGCACGGCTGTTCAAGTTCGCCACGGCCGTGTTAGTCCTCCCACGACCATGTTTGTCTCCCACAGCCGTGTTAGTCCTCCCACGACCATGTTTGTCTCCCACAGCCGTGTTAGTCCCACACGGCTGTGTTAGTCCCCCCACGGCTCTGATAGTCCCCCACGACCGTGTTAGTCCCCCTACAGCTGTGTTAATCACCCACGGCCGTGTTAGTCTCCCACGGCCGTGTTAGTCCCCCACGGCCGTGTTAGTACCCCATGGCTTTGTTAGTTTCCCCACGGCCGTGTTAGTCCCCTCACGGCTGTGTTAGTCCCCCCAGGCTGTGTTAGACCCCCACAGCTGTGTTAGTCCTCCCGCGGCCGTGTTAGTCCACACACGGCCGTATTAGTCCCCCCACAGCCGTGTTAGTCTACCCACGGCTGTGTTAGTCCTCCAAGGCTGTGTTAGTCCCCCACGACCGTGATAGTCCCCCCACGGTCGTGTTAATCCCCCCACAGCTGAAATACTCCCCCACAGCCGTGTTACTCCCCAACGGCCGTTTTAATCTCCCCACAGCTGTGTTAGTCCCCCCACGGCTGTGTTACTCCCCCCATGGCCATGTTAGTTCCCCCACGGATGTGTTAGTCCTCCACGGCTGTGTTAGTCCCCCACTACTGTGTTAGTCTCCCTACGGGCGCGTTACTTCCCCACGGCTGTTGTGACGTTGAACCCCGGTTCATTCCGAACACAGCGATTACACAACACATAACACCTTGCCTCAGCAACCGTTACTACCACCGTGTACTCCTACACACACCAAACCCTTGAGGCGTACCACTAGGTTTGTACTGGAACACAATGAGTGAACATATGGAAGGTATTTAAAGGCCGTCGGGTTTTGTCATTTAATTACAAAGAATAGACTCTGACAAATAATAACATATTACCATACTCTATTAGGTCAATACACTTCCAATACCCATAGACCACTTGACCTCTGCGATCACCACCCACACTCGTAACTTCCGCCTAAGTCCCTAATACGGAATGATTACTACAACGCTCCACACCCGGTTAGTCTTTCATTCAATACTCACATACTGCAGACTTAACTTGGTCACTAAGATCACATCAGGTTCTCGCATAGCTGTCTGCTACACTTCGCTGCTGCCGCAAACGGAGATCCAGAGGACTTCTCAGTTCAACTCCCACAATCAGACTGGCTCCAATCAGCCATCTACCTCAACCATTTCACCCCGCCTCTCAAGGAAGGTATAATCCGATTAACCTTATCTCTAGAAGCGGTAATCTTGTTCCTAGAAGCCTGAAGAATAATAATTCCTCTTTCCAGGAATTATTAATTTGGCTAAGTAGCTGCGGTCTTAATCCCTTGACCTTTCTTAGATATATGATCCATAGTCTGTCTACTTAACATGTACTTCCAATCATCATTCGTTAAGTGTTGTAGTAATGATCCTCTAGCTAATAATTCCTACTAACTTGTGGATTACAAAACCACTCCCCTCCTTAAACACGCATTTGTCCCCATATGCATCATTGCAAAGGTTCCATTAGTGCAAGGACCTGGAGGATGCACCCACTATATATGTACAACTAAAAATTCATCCAATAAGTTCATCATACACACGATGAACTAAATTAAAATTTTCCCGACATGACTCACAACACTTCTCCAACATATACATTATATTCACATCATAGCACAGGTAAAATAGTCTGTAATAATTTTTCCCATCTCCAACAATGCACATATACCTAAATTGCTGACATATAATTACATACAAACATAACCATAAAATTACATGGACCAGAATGCTGGCATTTAACAGAAATGACACTAGTCATTAATATATAAACAACACATATATATCTAAGGTTCTTCATCCTTAGTAACAAGTTAATAATAATTTAACATCTTGCCCTGTACTGTTGACATAAGGGCTTACAATGATCACACAATGTTTCACTGGCCTCCTCCACAATTGGCAGCATTACTTCTCTTGTCTTCGTGTCCCATGGTTGCTAGGTCATAGATCCTCCATGACCCAGACAAAACCCAGGCTGTCCAGCCTGGTGAATGTTGTCAATGTCCCATCGTTGCTCTGAGCTAACGTGATCCTGGCCTCCAGAGCAACGGAGATTCCTACCCCAGGGTCATGTTCCCTCGGGTCTGTGCTGACGTCTCGTTCCAGAGCACCAACCCCAGAACGCTGTAGATACCTCCCAGCTCTCTGGTCATCCTTCCTTGCTGTGCTCACCACAGCTGTAGCACATTACTCTAGGCCCATCTGCCCAGAGTGTGTCCACCTGTATTCACACCTTCCTGACCGCTGTACCTGCAAAATATTCCCTCGGAGCCCCCTGGCTCGATCCCATTATTACATAACCCCCTCGGCTCCTTACTCTCTCCCCGTATATAGCCTGAGCGCAGCTGCAAAATCATTGCAGCTATCCCCTTATCCCTGCTTTGATGTCAGGGGGCGAATTTCGCCTATAACGTCACGTTGGCTTCACTTCCTCCCCTTTTTCTTCTAGAATTACTGAGTGTAGCCTCATAGCTTCCCTTCTACTTTACCTGTGACATGTTCTGTGACATGATCCCGGGGGACCTTCTCAAGCCTAACACTCAGTAATGGTGCCGATGAGGTAATATACAGTATATACATACACATACATTATCACAATAAATACCTCATTAAAATAATTCCACAACTAATGTCACTAAAGCATCATACTGCCACTGGTTCGCCTCTAGCGAGATTCCTGTAACAACTTAATTAATGAGAAATTAGTATAACTACTTAGCTCGCCCACTGCAACCATCAACACCTGAAATTTTGAAATTCTACATTGTAATCTTATCCATAAGACTTATCCACTCCGACTTAATTAATGAAAATTTTTATGAAAAAAATGAAATTTTATTAGTCTTTTATGAGTCTTGCTAGAGATATCGACTTGGCTCGCCTAGTGCAGCCACCAACTCCTGCAATTATCCACATTTCATCTTATCCATAAGACTTAACCACTCCGACTTAATTAATGAAAATTTTTATTGAAAATAATGAATTTTTATTAGTCTTTTATGAGTCTTGCTAGATATATCGACTTGGCTCGCCTACTGCAGCCACCAACTCCTGCAATTATCCACATTTCATCTTATCCATAAGACTTACCCACTCCGACACACCATCTCCTCTGGTCATCCCAACCACTGATGACCTCATTATAACGCCACACATCCCCACAACCACTTCCTGCGTCCTAACGCACCGACCTTGCTCTGCCAATACTCACCTTACCGACCACTACCTGGCGCCCCTGCGCCACCATATACTCCACAACACCATACTCCATACCAGGCGTCCAAACGCCACCACACTACACCACCCAATGGCTTCCCCAACGCTATCAACCCTCGGCGTCTCCAATGCCATCAACACCAAGCACGGCGTCCCCAACGCCCTCAACACAACACACGGCGTCCCCAACGCCCTCAACACAACACACAGCGTCCCCAACGCCCTCAACACAACACACGGCGACCCCAACGCCCTCAACAAAACACACGGCGTCCCCAACGCCCTCAACACAAAAACACGGCGTCCCCAACGCCCTCAACACAACACACGGCGTCCCCAACGCCCTCAACACAACACACGGCGTCCCCAACGCCCTCAACACAACACACTGCGTCCCCAACGCCCTCAAAACAACACACGGTGTCCCCAACGCCCTCAACACAACACACGGCGTCCCCAACGCCCTCAACACAACACACGGCGTCCCCAACGCCCTCAACACAACACACGGTGTCCCCAACGCCCTCAACACACACACAGCGTCTTCAACGCCCTCAACACAACACACGGCGTCTTCAACGCCCTCAACACCGTGGGAGGAAATGATGTTGGTCAAGTTAGGAGTGAGGAACTGATTCAGAGGTATAAAACAGCCAAAGAATTAGTTAGGAGCAAGGGAGGAATCCCGATCATATGTGGCATTCTTCCAAGAAAGGGAATGGGAAATGAATGGATGTCGAGGGCAATTGGTGTCAATTGCCGGCTGGAAAGATATTGCAAATCAAATGCAATATCTTTCATAGACAACTGGGAACACTTCTATGGAAGAAATGAAATGTATGCTCGTGATGGGGTGCATCTATCGAGAGCTGGGGTTGTTGCTGTTGCGAACTCGTTGGAAGAAGTGGTTAGAGGTGTTTGTTTGGGTTTAAACTGTTAGTAGCTAGAGGTATGGGAATTGATTTGGAGGAAGGAAGTAATAAAAGTATGTGTTTGTGGGAGAAAGAAATTGGCAAAATGATCAGGGAAAGAGAAGGGCCTCAAAATAACAATTCACTTAGGGTATATTACACTAACAGTAGAAGTCAAAGAAATAAAATTAACGAATTAAATGCTCTTGTATGCACAGAAAAAATAGATATTATTGCACTTACGAAACGTGGATGAATGTAGAAAATAGAGAACTATTAGCTGAATATCAAATAAATGGATTTAAACTATTTCACACAGATAGATATATTAGACGAGGAGGTGGAGTAGCCATATATGTTAGGGACAATTTTAAATGTAGTCTCAAAGAGGGAATCAAAACTGAGCCACACACAGAAACTATTTGGATAGAATTAAACGAAAAAGCTAATAATATTATAATAGGAGTTATATATAAGCCACCAAATTTAGACAGAATGGAAGCAAAGCATCTATGGGATGAAATATCTAGAGCATCTAGATCTAACAGTATTTATGTCATGGGTGACTTTAATTTTAGTGGAATAAACTGGTTGAACAAAACAGGGAATAGTGAAGCAGAAGATTTTCTAGAATTAATTGACGATTGCTTTCTTACGCAACACATTAAGGAACCAACACGGGAAAATAATATTTTAGATTTAGTGTTAACTAACAAGGAAACACAAATTAATGACATCGAAATAGGGAGTGAGCTAGGGAACAGTGACCACAAAAAATCAGATTTAGCATAGAATGGAATAGACCTGTAGGAGAAAATTCTGTTAAAGTGCCAGATTTTCGAAAAGCTGATTTTAATAGCCTAAGAAATTTTTTGGGTCATATTGATTGGAAAGCCTTGGGTATGGGGTGTGGGCCGGTCTTGGAGCGAGACATGATCCCAGCGATAGGTGACTTAAATGGGGATAAAATAAGAACATAACATAAGAACAAAGGCAACTGCAGAAAGCCTGTTGGACCATACGAGGCAGCTCCTATTTATAACCACCCAATCCCACTCATATACATGTCCAACCCATGCTTGAAACAATCGAGGGACCCCACCTCCACAATGTTACGCGGCAATTGGTTCCACAAATCAACAACCCTGTTACTGAACCAGTATTTACCCAAGTCTTTCCTAAATCTAAACTTATCCAATTTATACCCATTGTTTCGTATTCTGTCTTGTGTTGATACTTTTAATAATATTTTAGAAAATAATATTTTAGATTTAGTGTTAACTAACAGGGAAACGCAAATTAATGACATCGAAATAGGGAGTGAGCTAGGGAGCAGTGATCACAAAGAAATCAGATTTAGCATAGAATGGAATAGACCAGTAGGAGAAAATTCTGTTAAAGTGCCAGATTTTCGAAAAGCTGATTTTAATAGCCTAAGAAATTTTTTGGGTCAAATTGATTGGAAAGGCTTGGGTATGGGGTGTGGGCCGGTCTTGGAGCGAGACATGAACCCAGCGATAGGTGACTTAAATGGGGATTTCGATGTGGATTCAATATATAACTTATTTAAGAATATTCTAAACAAAGCACAGGAACGTAGTATACCATACAAATTGAATAGATCGTATACTAATGACCCAAAGTGGATAACAAAGAATTTGAAGAACCTTATAGGTAAAAAGAGAGCTTGGTACAAAAGGATTAAAAATGGGGAGGTCACTTTAGAGCAGGAATTCGTACAACTGGTTAGAAATGTTAAAAAAGAGATAAGGAAAGCAAAAAGAAACTATGAAGTTCGCATAGCAGGGCAAGCAAAGACAAATCCTAAAGGGTTTTTTCAGTTATATCGTACTAAGACTAGGGAAAGGATAGGTCCATTAAAAACTGAGACAGGTCAAATAACAGATAGTGATGAAGAGATGAGTAGTATTTTTAATAAATATTTTGTATCTGTATTTACTAAAGAGGAACTTAACAATATGCCTTCAGCCGAACAAGTCTATGTGGGTGGGGACGAGGACAGGTTGACGAGTTTAGCAGTTACCAGGGAGGATGTTCTTAAACAAATAGTAAAACTCAAACCAAACAAATCCCCAGGGCCGGATGAAGTGTTTGCTAGGGTGCTTAAAGAATGCAAAGAGGAGCTTTGTGACCCACTGTCAACCATATTTAATAAATCAATAGAGTCAGGCAGAGTGCCAGAGTTTTGGAAAGTTGCTAATGTGATACCAGTTTTTAAGAAAGGAGATAGATCACTTGCGTCTAACTATCGACCAATTAGCCTAACGTCTATTGTGGGAAAGTTACTCGAATCTATAATAGCAAATAAAATTCGTCTTCATCTTGAAAAACATAAATTAATAATTGAGTCGCAACATGGTTTTATAAATGGCCGTTCATGTTTAACAAATTTGTTATCTTTTTATTCTAGCATTGTTGAGGCAGTTGATAGTGGTAAGGATTGCGATGTTGTATACCTTGACTTTAGCAAAGCTTTTGATACAGTGCCACATGAAAGACTGATTAAAAAAATAGAGTCTCATGGTATTGGGGGTGCTATATTAAGCTGGATTAGGGCATGGCTATACCAAAGGAAACAGAGAGTTAGTATAAATGGAATCAAGTCAGAGTGGGAAAATGTTGTAAGTGGAGTGCCTCAAGGCTCTGTCCTGGGACCTCTGTTGTTTATAATATATATAAATGATTTAGATTCAGGTTTGAGTAGCAACATTTGCAAATTTGCCGATGATACGAAAATCGGTAGGGAAATTAATTCGGAGGAGGACTCACTATCACTTCAAGTTGATCTAGATAGGGTTTTGAAATGGTCAAAGGATTGGCAGATGCAGTTTAATGCTGATAAATGTAAAGTTCTGAGGTTAGGTAATGATGATAGAGTTACAAGATACGAGCTAGATGGTGTTGTGATTGCGAAGTCGGATTGCGAAAGGGATCTGGGAGTTATGATTAGTAAGAATTTAAAACAAAAGGATCAATGCATAAATGTTCATAATAAGGCAAATCGGACACTTGGATTTATTAATCGCAGCGTTAGTAACAAGACACCTGGTGTGGTTCTCAAGCTATATCTTGCTCTAGTTAGGCCCCATTTAGATTATGCAGTTCAGTTTTGGTCGCCATATTATAGAATGGATATAAATTCACTTGAACGTGTCCAGCGTAGGATGACTAAGTTAATTCCCCAAATTAGAAATCTTTCATATGAAGAAAGATTAACAAAGCTTTAGCTTTGCTAAAGTCAAGGTACACAACATCGCAATCCTTACCACTATCAACTGCCTCAACAATGCTAGAATAAAAAGATAACAAATTTGTTAAACATGAACGGCCATTTATAAAACCCATGTTGCGACTCAATTATTAATTTATGTTTTTCAAGATGAAGACGAATTTTATTTGTTATTATAGATTCGAGTAACTTTCCCACAATAGACGTTAGGCTAAGTGGTCGATAGTTAGACGCACGTGATCTATCTCCTTTCTTAAAAACTGGTATCACATTAGCAACTTTCCAAAACTCTGGCACTCTGCCTGACTATTGATTTATTAAATATGGTTGACAGTGGGTCACAAAGCTCCTCTTTGCATTCTTTAAGCACCCTAGCAAACACTTCATCCGGCCCTGGGGATTTGTTTAGTTTGAGTTTTACTATTTGTTTAAGAACATCCTCCCTGGTAACTGTTAAACTCGTCAACCTGTCCTCGTCCCCACCCACATAGACTTGTTCGGCTGAAGGCATATTGTTAAGTTCCTCTTAGGTAAATACAGATACAAAATATTTATTAAAAATACTACTCATCTCTTCATCACTATCTGTTATTTGACCTGTCTCAGTTTTTAATGGACCTTTTCCCTAGTCTTAGTACGATATAACTGAAAAAACCTTTAGGATTTGTCTTTGCTTGCCCTGCTATACGAACTTCATAGTTTCTTTTTGCTTTCCTTATCTCTTTTTTAACATTTCTAACCAGTTGTACGAATTCCTGTTCTAAAGTGACCTCCCCATTTTTAATCCTTTTGTACCAAGCTCTCTTTTTACCTATAAGGTTCTTCAAATTCTTTGTTATCCACTTTGGGTCATTAGTATTCGATCTATTCAATTTGTATGGTATACTACGTTCCTGTGCTTTGTTTAGAATATTCTTAAATAAGTTATATATTGAATCCACATCGAAATCCCCATTTACGTCACCTATCGCTGGGTTCATGCCTCGCTCCAAGACCGGCCCCCACCCCATACCCAAAACTTTCCAATCAATTTGACCCAAACAATTTCTAAGGCTATTAAAATCAGCTTTTCGAAAATCTGGCACTTTAACAGAATTTTCTCCCACAGGTCTATTCCATTCTATTCTAAATCTGATTTCTTTGTGATCACTGTTTCCTAGCTCACTCCCTATTTCGATGTCATTAATTTGTGTTTCCCTGTTAGTTAAATCTAAAATATTATTTTCCTGTGTTGGTTCCTTAATGTGTTGCGTAAGAAAGCAATCGTCAATTAATTCTAGAAAATCTTCTGCTTCACTATTCCCTGTTTTGTTCAACCAGTTTATTCCACTAAAATTAAAGTCACCCATGACGTAAATACTGTTAGATCTAGATGCCCTAGATATTTCATCCCATAGATGCCTTGCTTCCATTCGGTCTAAATTTGGTGGCCTATATATAACTCCTATTATAATATTATTTGCTTTTTCGTATAGTTCTATCCAAATAGTTTCTGTGTGTGGCTCAGTTTTGATTCCCTCTCTGAGACTACATTTAAAATTGTCCCTAACATATATGGCTACTCCCCCTCCTCGTCTAATATATCTATCTGTGTGAAATAGTTTAAATCCCTTTATTTGATATTCAGCTAATAGTTCTCTATTTTCTACATTCATCCACGTTTCGGTAAGTGCAATAATATCTATTTTTTCTGTGCAGACAAGAGCATTTAATTCGTTAATTTTATTTCTTAGACTTCTACTGTTAGTGTAATATACCCTAAGTGAATTGTTATTTTGAGGCCCTTCTCTTTCCCTGATCATTTTGCCAATTCCTTTCTCCCACAAACACGTACTTTTATTATCTCCTTCCTCCCAATCAATTCCCATACCTCTATCAGCTAACAGTTTAAACCCAAACAAACACCTTTAACCACTTCTTCCAACGAGTTCGCAACAGCAACAACCCCAGCTCTCGATAGATGCACCCCATCACGAGCATACATTTCATTTCTTCCATAGAAGTGTTCCCAGTTGTCTATGAAAGATATTGCATTTGATTTGCAATATCTTTCCAGCCAGAAATTGACCCCAATTGCCCTCGACATCCATTCATTTCCTACTCCCTTTCTTAGAAGAATGCCACATATGATCGGGATTCCTCCCTTGCTCCTAACTAATTCAATGGCTGTCCTAAATCTCTGTATTAGTTCCTCACTCCTAACTCGTCCAACATCATTACCCCCTGCACTAATACAAATAATGGGTTTGTTCCCATTTCCTGTCATAATATCATTCATGTTTCCAACAATATCACCAATTCCAGCTCCCGGATAGCAAACCCTTAATCTGCTCCCCCTATCTCTGGCACAAAATGTTCTGTCTAAATACCTCACCTGGGAATCTCCCACAACCAAAATTCGCTTTGATTTTCCCTTTTCCTTTCGAGCAGTTTGAGGGACCTGCGCTTCAATGCTCCTCGTTACTTTGTCTTTGCCACCTCGTTGAACAACAGGTTCAACACAGCACTCGTCCTCTAATACGTCAAATGCGTTAAAAGTCCTTAGGTGTAGGCTATTAGTTGTCGGTTTTGCCAAGGTCTTCTTAAGACCCCTGTCTTTCACAACTTGCCAAGACGAGGACTTCTTAATACTGGTCTCGTCAGTCCTTCTTAATGAGGTCCCATCAACACTGGCCTCCTCCTTCGTTTCCTCCCGAAGTCTCAGCCGTCGTACCTCCTCCCGCAGGGAATCCATCTCTGCTCTCAGAGCTCCAACCAGACTCACCAAATCTTTTACTAATCCTTCCATAATTGCAATAATAATGTTATTAGAATCGGAGCTCCAGCTAACACAACCTCTCACTGTGACTGCACCTGACTGACTGGTGCACCTGACTGACTGCTTTCGATGTGGATTCAATATATAACTTATTTAAGAATATTCTAAACAAAGCACAGGAACGTAGTATACCATACAAATTGAATAGATCGAATACTAATGACCCAATGTGGATAACTAAGAATTTGAAGAACCTTATAGGTAAAAAGAGAGCTTGGTACAAAAGGATTAAAAATGGGGGGGTCACTTTAGAACAGGAATTCGTACAACTGGTTAGAAATGTTAAAAAAGAGATAAGGAAAGCAAAAAGAAACTATGAAGTTCGCATAGCAGGGCAAGCAATGACAAATCCTAAAGGTTTTTTTCAGTTATATCGTACTAAGACTAGGGAAAGGATAGGTCCATTAAAAACTGTGACAGGTCAAATAACAGATAGTGATGAAGAGATGAGTAGTATTTTTAATAAATATTTTGTATCTGTATTTACTAAAGAGGAACTTAACAATATGCCTACAGCCGAACAAGTCTATGTGGGTGGGGACGAGGACAGGTTGAACATAAGAACATAAGAACATAAGAACAAAGGTAACTGCAGAAGGCCTATTGGCCCATACGAGCCAGCTCCTATTCTATAACCACCCAATCCCACTCATATACTTGTCCAACCCGTGCTTGAAACAATCGAGGGACCCCACCTCCACAATGTTACGCGGCAATTGGTTCCACAAATCAACAACCCTGTTACTGAACCAGTATTTACCCAAGTCTTTCCTAAATCTAAACTTATCCAATTTATATCCATTGTTTCGTGTTCTGTCCTGTGTTGATACTTTTAATACCCTATTAATATCCCCCCGGTTATGTCCATTCATCCACTTGTAAACCTCTATCATGTCACCCCTAACTCTTCGCCTTTCCAGTGAATGCAACTTAAGCTTTGTTAATCTTTCTTCATATGAAAGATTTCTAATTTGGGGAATTAACTTAGTCATCCTACGCTGGACACGTTCAAGTGAATTTATATCCATTCTATAATATGGCGACCAAAACTGAACTGCATAATCTAAATGGGGCCTAACTAGAGCAAGATATAGCTTGAGAACCACACCAGGTGTCTTGTTACTAACGCTGCGATTAATAAATCCAAGTGTCCGATTTGCCTTATTACGAACATTTATGCATTGATCCTTTTGTTTTAAATTCTTACTAATCATAACTCCCAGATCCCTTTCGCAATCCGACTTCGCAATCACAACACCATCTAGCTCGTATCTTGTAACTCTATCATCATTACCTAACCTCAGAACTTTACATTTATCAGCATTAAACTGCATCTGCCAATCCTTTGACCATTTCAAAACCCTATCTAGATCAACTTGAAGTGATAGTGAGTCCTCCTCCGAATTAATTTCCCTACCGATTTTCGTATCATCGGCAAATTTGCAAATGTTGCTACTCAAACCTGAATCTAAATCATTTATATATATTATAAACAACAGAGGTCCCAGGACAGAGCCTTGAGGCACTCCACTTACAACATTTTCCCACTCTGACTTGATACCATTTATACTAACTCTCTGTTTCCTTTGGTATAGCCATGCCCTAATCCAGCTTAATATAGCACCCCCAATACCATGAGACTCTATTTTTTTAATCAGTCTTTCATGTGGCACTGTATCAAAAGCTTTGCTAAAGTCAAGGTATACAACATCGCAATCCTTACCACTATCAACTGCCTCAACAATGCTAGAATAAAAAGATAACAAATTTGTTAAACATGAACGGCCATTTATAAAACCATGTTGCGACTCAATTATTAATTTATGTTTTTCAAGATGAAGACGAATTTTATTTGCTATTATAGATTCGAGTAACTTTCCCACAATAGACGTTAGGCTAATTGGTCGATAGTTAGACGCAAGTGATCTATCTCCTTTCTTAAAAACTGGTATCACATTAGCAACTTTCCAAAACTCTGGCACTCTGCCTGACTCTATTGATTTATTAAATATGGTTGACAGTGGGTCACAAAGCTCCTCTTTGCATTCTTTAAGCACCCTAGCAAACACTTCATCCGGCCCTGGGGATTTGTTTGGTTTGAGTTTTACTATTTGTTTAAGAACATCCTCCCTGGTAACTGCTAAACTCGTCAACCTGTCCTCGTCCCCACCCACATAGATTTGTTCGGCTGAAGGCATATTGTTAAGTTCCTCTTTAGTAAATACAGATACAAAATATTTATTAAAAATACTACTCATCTCTTCATCACTATCTGTTATTTGACCTGTCTCAGTTTTTAATGGACCTATCCTTTCCCTAGTCTTAGTACGATATAACTGAAAAAACCCTTTAGGATTTGTCTTTGCTTGCCCTGCTATGCGAACTTCATAGTTCCTTTTTGCTTTCCTTATCTCTTTTTTAACATTTCTAACCAGTTGTACGAATTCCTGTTCTAAAGTGACCTCCCCATTTTTAATCCTTTTGTACCAAGCTCTCTTTTTACCTATAAGGTTCTTCAAATTCTTTGTTATCCACTTTGGGTCATTAGTATACGATCTATTCAATTTGTATGGTATACTACGTTCCTGTGCTTTGTTTAGAATATTCTTAAATAAGTTATATATTGAATCCACATCGAAATCCCCATTTAAGTCACCTAACGCTGGGTTCATGTCTCGCTCCAAGACCGGCCCACACCCCATACCCAAGCCTTTCCAATCAATTTGACCCAAAAAATTTCTTAGGCTATTAAAATCAGCTTTTCGAAAATCTGGCACTTTAACAGAATTTTCTCCTACTGGTCTATTCCATTCTATGCTAAATCTGATTTCTTTGTGATCACTGCTCCCTAGCTCACTCCCTATTTCGATGTCATTAATTTGCGTTTCCCTGTTAGTTAACACTAAATCTAAAATATTATTTTCCCGTGTTGGTTCCTTAATGTGTTGCGTAAGAAAGCAATCGTCAATTAATTCTAGAAAATCTTCTGCTTCACTATTCCCTGTTTTGTTCAACCAGTTTATTCCGCTAAAATTAAAGTCACCCATGACATAAATACTGTTAGATCTAGATGCTCTAGATATTTCATCCCATAGATGCTTTGCTTCCATTCTGTCTAAATTTGGTGGCCTATATATTACTCCTATTATAATATTATTAGCTTTTTCGTTTAATTCAATCCAAATAGTTTCTGTGTGTGGCTCTGTTTTGATTCCCTCTTTGAGACTACATTTCAAATTGTCCCTAACATATATGGCTACTCCACCTCCTCGTCTAATATATCTATCTGTGTGAAATAGTTTAAATCCATATATTTGATATTCAGCTAATAGTTCTCTATTTTCTACATTCATCCACGTTTCGGTAAGTGCAATAATATCTATTTTTTCTGTGCAGACAAGAGCATTTAATTCGTTAATTTTATTTCTTAGACTTCTACTGTTAGTGTAATATACCCTAAGTGAATTGTTATTTTGCGGACCTTCTCTTTCGCTGATCGTTTTGCCAATTCCTTTCTCCCACAAACACATACTTTTATTACCTCCTTCCTCCAAATCAATTCCCATACCTCTATCTACTAACAGTTTAAACCCAAACAAACACCTCTAACCACTTCTTCTAGCGAGTTCGCAACAGCAACAACCCCAGCTCTCGATAGATGCACCCCATCACGAGCATACATTTCATTTCTTCCATAGAAGTGTTCCCAGTTGTCTATGAAAGATATTGCATTTGATTTGCAATATCTTTCCAGCCGGCAATTGACACCAAGTGCCCTCGATATCCATTCATTTCCCACTCCCTTTCTTGGAAGAATGCCACATATGATCGGGATTCCTCCCTTGCTCCTAACTAACTCTATGGCTGTTTTATACCTCTGAATCAGTTCCTCACTCCTGACTCGACCAACATCATTTCCTCCCACGCTAATGCAAATAATGGGATTGTTCCCATTACCAGCCATAATATCATTCATGTTGTTTATAATATCACCAATGCCAGCTCCGGGATAGCAAACCCTTAACCTGTTCCCCCTATCTCTAGCACAAAACGTTCTATCCAAATACCTTATCTGGGAATCTCCCACAACTAATGTTTGCTTAGGTACTTCCTTTACTTTCTGAGGGGCCTGCGCTTCCTTTCTCTTCGTTGCTTTCCCTTTTGCGCGATCCACAGTCTCTCCACAGCACTCGTCCTCCAAAACGTCAAATGAATTTGAAGTTGCTATGGCGTTTGAAGGCGGCTTTATCAAAGTCTTCTTAAGGCCCCAGTCTTTCGCAACTCTCCAAGACGAGGTCCCTTTACTGCTGGTCTCCTCCTTCCTGTTACTTCTCGTTGTTTTTTAAGCTGACGCACCTCCTCCCGCAGAGAGTCCAACTCTGTCCTCAGGGCTCCCACTAGAGTCACCAGGTCCTTCACTACAACTTCCAGTTGTAGTGAAGGACCTGCTAAACTCGTTGACGAGTTTAGCAGTTACCAGGGAGGACGTTCTTAAACAAATAGTAAAACTCAAACCAAACAACTCCCCAGGGCTGGATGAAGTGTTTGCCAGGGTGCTTAAGGAATGAAAAGAGGAGCTTTGTGACCCACTGTCAACCATATTTAATAAATCAATAGAGTCAGGCAGAGTGCCAGAGTTTTGGAAAGTTGCTAATGTGATACCAGTTTTTAAGAAAGGAGATAGATCACTTGCATCTAACTATCGACCAATTAGCCTAACGTCTATTGTGGGAAAGTTACTCGAATCTATAATAGCAAATAAAATTCGTCTTCATCTTGAAAAACATAAATTAATAATTGAGTCGCAACATGGTTTTATAAATGGCAGTTCATGTTTAACAAATTTGTTATCTTTTTATTCTAGCATAGTTGAGGCAGTTCATAGTGGTAAGGATTGTGATGTTGTGTACCTTGACTTTAGCAAAGCTTTTGATACAGTGCCACATGAAAGACTGATTAAAAAGATAGAATCTCATGGTATTGGGGGTGCTATATTAAGCGGGATTAGGGCATGGCTATACCAAAGGAAACAGAGAGTTAGTATAAATGGAATCAAGTCAGAGTGGGAAAATGTTGTAAGTGGAGTGCCTCAAGGCTCTGTCCTGGGTCCTTTGTTGTTTATAATATATATAAATGATTTAGATTCAGGTTTGAGTAGCAACATTTGCAAATTTGCCGATGATACGAAAATCGGTAGGGTAATTAATTCGGAGGAGGACTCATTATCACTTCAAGTTGATCTAGATAGGGTTTTGAAATGGTCAAATGATTGGCAGATGCAGTTTAATGCTGATAAATGTAAAGTTCTGAGGTTAGGTAATGATGATAGAGTTACAAGATACGAGCTAGATGGTGTTGAGATTGCGAAGTCGGATTGCGAAAGGGATCTGGGAGTTATGATTAGTAAGAATTTAAAACAAAAGGATCAATGCATAAATGATCGTAATAAGGCAAATCGGACACTTGGATTTATTAATCGCAGCGTTAGT
Organism: Procambarus clarkii; assembly: GCF_040958095.1. Classification (NCBI taxonomy): domain Eukaryota; kingdom Metazoa; phylum Arthropoda; class Malacostraca; order Decapoda; family Cambaridae; genus Procambarus; species Procambarus clarkii. The sequence goes on along the minus strand of NC_091222.1, from coordinate 21,918,870 downwards.
AACAAGACACCTGGTGTGGTTCTCAAGCTATATCTTGCTCTAGTTAGGCCACATTTAGATTATGCAGTTCAGTTTTGGTCGCCATATTATAGAATGGATATGAATTCACTTGAACGTGTCCAGCGTAGGATGACTAAGTTAATTCCCCAAATTAGAAATCTTTCATATGAAGAAAGATTAACAAAGCTTAAGTTGCATTCACTGGAAAGGCGAAGAGTTAGGGGTGACATGATAGAGGTTTACAAGTGGGTGAATGGACATAACAAAGGGGATATTAATAGGGTATTAAAAGTATCAACACAAGACAGAACACGAAACAATGGGTATAAATTGGATAAGTTTAGATTTAGGAAAGACTTGGGTAAATACTGGTTCAGTAACAGGGTTGTTGATTTGTGGAACCAATTACCGCGTAACGTGCTGGAGGTGGGGTCCCTCGATTGTTTCAAGCGCGGGTTGGACAATTATATGAGTGGGATTGGGTGGTTATAAATAGGAGCTGCCTCGTATGGTCCAATAGGCCTTCTTCAGTTGAATTGTTCTTATGTTCTTATGTTAACACAATACACGGCGTCCCCAACGCCCTCAACACAACACACGGCGTCCCCAACGCCCTCAACACAACACACACGGCGTCCCCCAACACCATTACCACCACAGGCATATGCCTTGCGCCAGAGCGCATCAAAACACCACGAGACGTCACCACCAATAACACCACCAATAAGTAACCAGACGCCACACACACTCCCTTTTCTCTCGTAATCCGTTAATTACTTGACCAACACTCGTCAGGCATAATTTCTTGTGTAGTGGCCACCCGCCACACTCTACCACCTGCGTTAACATACTTCAACGCTAATGTCTACAATACACCCGGTGTTACAACAACCAGTTATGCTACACATGCTACACCTAGGCGCTACAATGCCAACATTGTCATGCACTATACTACATCCATAATATCAACAGTCAAAACATGCACATTTCACTACAGTAAATACTATGCATTACGCTGGCGTTTAATAAGCCGCTACACGTGCATTACACTACACACCCCGGCGTACAAACGCCAATACACAACCATGCACTACACTTGGCGTCCAAACACCAATACAGAACCATGCACTACTCCCGGTGCCACATGTTACGTACTCCTAGCAGAATACGTATATAAATTTAAAATAATTTTTTTTGTTCTATTATATCATTGCCTGTATATGTACACACATTGTGTTTTTGTAAATTATCGTGTGGTGTGGCAGCGTCAGTGGAGACAGGAGCGCGGTTGCTTTGCACACGTCTAATACCTGTTAAATTCGGGAAAGCTGGACCTGTTCAGTTGGGAGTTCCAGATGTCACTTTTATTTAGTTTAGGTAATTGTTTATTTTCTGTAATTAAACAGGTGGCATTGTACTTATATATTTTGTAAGTAACTATTATCTGTAATTTGCATTCTTGTGTGTTTTGAGAACAAGTGGTTGTTCAATTAGTTTTAAATATTAAAAAGTCCTTAGTTTCCATCCCTCATCCTGGGATGAGGCAGACGGGAGGTGAGAATTTGGGTAGCGACAGAGCGAGAGTTTAGTAGCTTCGGGGGACCAGGAAGAGTAACATGTGGGAGATAAGTCTGTTACTTCTTGTTGTGCCATATTTTATTATACTATATTAGGAGAAGGACAATACCTTTTGTTTGTTGTATAAGTTAACTTGACCATCTGTGTTTTTATATTATACTGTCTTGAATATATATCTATATAATATTTTGTATCTATTCTTCAGTCCTAAAGGAAGATTTTTATTTATGTGCTCATTACTTATCAAGGGGTTATACTGGTGACCCGCTTTAGAGAGCAGCAGTGGTATCCCTAGACGTAATTAAAGCTTGGCTGCTGTAGGGTCACGAGCCGTAACGAACGATAGGTAACAAAGAGTTATGGGGGCCTGTCCGGGAGATATTGTTCCTACTTAACTGTGCTAATCTAACCTTGCCTTCCTAGGTAACATTGTGTCAAGTGTCTGTGTGTTTCTTAAGAACTATTCCATGTGCCAAGCAAGCTTTCCTGTGTGTCAAGTAACAACGTTTCACGATTTTGAGGTAAGTCATCCTATATATTTTGTTTGTGCAGTGAGGCCAAGAGAATTTTCAGTGTGGTGACAATTTTACAGTGAAGTGTAGTGCAGTGCCATTGTTTTAATTATTTTTGTGAATCAAGTGCCAAGTGTTAGTAACGATGGAGGAGAAAGTTGCAGCGTTGGTGGCTCACCCAGACTTTGAAGGGATTCAGAGCCTTAAAAAGACTGAGTTAATACAAATGGCAAATCAGTTGGATTTGACCGCCAACAATAGAATGGTTAAAGCCCAAATATTGAAAGTCATTGTGACACATTTTGTTGAGAATGGAGAGTTAGAGGAAGAAATTCTAGAGGAGTTAAGAGAGGAGTCGAGTGATCAGATGACGTTAAAGCGTCTTGAGTTAGAAGCGCAAATAGCCAATGCTAAGCTTGAAGCTCAAAAAGAACAGAAAATATTAGAGGCTGAAGCTCGTCAAAGAGAGTTTGAAGCTCAAAAGGAACAGAAACAATTAGAGCTTGAAGCTCAAAAAGAACAGAGAATATTAGAACTTGAAGCTCAAAAAGAACAGCAAATATTAGAGGCTGAAGCTCAGCAGAGGGAGCTTGAGACTAGATGTTTAGAAATTGAGGCACAGTTGCAAATAGAAGCCACAAAGAAGCAACAAGCCGAGGAACAAACTAGGCAATTAGAGATTCAACAACAAATGGCTGACACTAACTTCAGGCTTGAATCACAGCGTATGGCAGCTGGGCATGGAAATACTAGTAATGTTTCAATAAATAGTGATAATAATCCCATCAGGACGCATAAGTATATAGAGTTGCCCAAGTTCAATGAGGAGGATCCTGAGGTTTTCTTTGCACATTTTTATAAAATTGCCATCAGTATGAACTGGCCAAGGGATCAGTGGGTAGCCATTATGCAGTCTCAATTTACGGTGCGTAGTCAGGAGGTTTTTACATCCCTACCTGACGCTCATAGCTTTGATTACGAATTTGTAAAGAAAAGCATCTTAAATGCATACCAAATAAATCCAGAGGCACACAGGCAAAAGTTTCGGAACCTAAGGAGGATAAGTGATCAGACAATAGCAGATTTTACTCGTCAGAAGACAAATTTTTGCAACAGATGGTTAAAGTCACTTTCAGTCACTGACTTTGATGCTCTAAAGAATCTTCTTATAATGGAAGAAGTATTGTCATGTCTCCCAGACCAGTTGTCTACTTTTATGGCAGAACAAAAGAATGTAACAGACATTTATGAGCTGTCAAAGCTCGCGGATGAGCATGAGTTGTTGACTAAGGCCCAGTTTATGGCCACTTCACCTAAGTCTAGTCGTAGAGTAAATTATAATGCTCCCCGAACTCCTTATCAGAATCCATCCCGTCCTAGTGCTCCAGTTACTCCCATGAGCTCTTCTCTTACAAAACCTAACCCTGCTACTTCCTTGTCAGGAATGTCAAATAATAATAAGGTTATTTCTAAACCTACAGTTGGTTCCACAGGTGTGTCCACTGTAAGGTCTTGTTCCCATTGTAAGAGAAAAGGCCATGGAATTAATTCCTGTTTTATATTGCACCCTGAGTTACGACCAACTGGTCTCATTTATTGCAGAGGTGTGCAAAATAAACTTACTAATAAACATGTAACTGTAAATCCCAATTGGGTGAAACAGTATTCACCATATATGTCTTCAGGTGAAGTTTTGTGTATTAATGGGAAGTGGAAGCCAGTGGTTATTCTTCGTGATACAGGTGCTTCCCAAACCATAATTTCATCCAGTATTCTTTCTGATGTTGAAAAGAGAGAGACTGGAAAGTTTGTTGTTCTTCAGAGTGTTGCAGGATGTAAAACTGTACCTCTAATAGACATTAATTTCAGATCCACCATTACACCAAGTTTATGCACTGTGGGTGTTAGTACACAGTTGCCCATCCCAGGTGTGGATGTTATATTGGGTAATGATGTGGCCATAAATCATGTTGTGGGTGAGATTGATCCCCGTTTGTGTAAACAGCCAGTTGCAGCCCATGTTTATTCTGCCTGTGCTGAAGTTAGTTCTATGAATGAACCTGTTGTAGAAGATGGTTTTGTCCATTCTACCTGTGCTGATGTCAGTACTATTATAAATCCAGTTGTCAGTTCTGATGTTGTTACTCAAGCATTTGTTCCAGTAACCAGTACCCCTTCAGTGGAGAAGTGGGATGTGGTTGTTCCAGATTCCTGTGTGGCCGATTTAGTTGTTGAGAGTAAGCCTGATACTATGACTCTGCTTTATTCCAATAAATTGGGAAAGGATGTCCATGTACCATTGTCTTGCCCGCTCACTACGAACGTTGTGCCAGGAGTTGAGAGAAACTTAAAAGCCACGACTCTGTATTCCAGCCAAGTGAATGGTTTAGGACAAGATGTCGGGTTGGCAGAAGTATTCCCGCTCACTCCAAGTTTAGAATCAGTTGTCGAGAGTAAGTCTGTTGTAGAGGCCCCGCCTCACCCTAGTCAAGGTGATATAATAGGGGAGGAGGTCAAACTACCTGTTACTTGCCCGCTCGTTTCAGATTCCCTTAATTTAAGTGCATTGAGTAGAACTGACCCTAAGATTTCAGAGAGAAGCAAGGAGACAGTCTGTACTGTAGATCCAGTTTTGGAGAGTGTGGGAAAGCAGCCAGAGGATCAGCTTCTGTTGAGTAGATGGAGACCCATTGAGCCTCCCTCTTCAGTTGTCTGTGAGGATGTGACCCAGCTTGGTAGTGATATTATTGATTGTGAGCAGACAGTACTCCAAGCAGCTCCAGAAGTCATGGGAGGAAATTTTGGTAAAATCATTGAGAGTGGTACAGTAGCATTTGGATCTAAGTTGCGGAGTTGTGATTCTTATTCTATGTGGAGTAAGTATTTCTCATTGTGTACATTGAGTCAGAGTGTGTGTAGGATGTTGAAATCTACTTTTATTCTGCAGGAGCCATTTTCTTGTGAAGTAATGGACTGTGGGACATCTTTGTCAAGCCTTGTGGTTGAGCAGAGAGAGTTTACTCAAGTAGGTTGTGCATCCAGTTCTGAGGAAGTGGTGAGTTATGCTAGAGCAGTGTCTCTATATTCAGATCCAGTTAATTTTGATGCACGAGTGATGAAAGTGTATGTTCCACTCAAGTGTGGTGTTGACTTTCAGAGTCATATTGTGGGTGAAGGATTAAATCATACTGGGGAGCAGATGTTTGAGGCTCCAGGTGTGTATTTCAAGTTGGAGGATAAGGTTATCCTACCTAGTGTTAATCATTGTGAAGGGTTTCAGATTGTCCTTGGGCGTTTCTCAGGAAATCTGCTGTACATTTTCCAGATGTTAAGACCCTTAAACCTCTTGGTTGATTGGTTGTCATCAGACGTAAATCACTTGGGAAGTGATGGTGAGGGTTGTAAAGTTTTCGGCATGTTTTATTTAGTCGTTTGGAAGACTAGACGGTTGATGAAAGTGTGTGTTGTGTTCAAGTTCACCATCAGGGGGTGTGAACTTGTCTTCGGAGTTCTGATTGAGATATGGTGCCTAGGCATATGCCTGTTTTCTTTCACTGATCATTATGACAGAGTTATGAGGCAATTGATTTCTGTGTTCCTTATGGATCATCTGAGTCAGTTCGATCAGGTAGTCTTTGCACTTATCTTGGGTTGTATTTCTTGGTTTGAAGGTCAAAGGTTTGCTAAGTCGGTGTCTTGTGTTTCGGAAGGTTCTATGAATGGGAAAGTTTTATACATAATTGTGAGGTTTAATGCTAATTTCTCTAATTTTAGTATCCATTGGGCGAGAGTATGTGTTCCACAGAGGATCAAGAGTGATGAAGAGCAGATGTCTGTGTCAGAGCATACCCAGGAGAAGTCCCAAATCTACTCAACATCCAGTCAGCTTCAATTAAGCAGTTCAGCTCCAGAAAAAGGGAGTAATGGAAAATGGAGTCTGTCTTGGAAAACTTCACCATGTGGAAAAGGGATCACATGGAAATACGGAACTGATCTTGGAGAAATAGTAGAAACAAATGAAAAGCTAAATTGCCATGATAACTGTGTGAAAGCAGCTACCTTTATTGACAATTCTATTCATGCTACTAATGATACTGTTGTAGATAGGAGTGTGAAATATGATCTGAAACAAAGTGAAATAAATGTGATAGTACCTTGGAGAGATAAATTTGCATACTCCAGTGACACATATGTAGAACATAGTCATAAGACTGAAATTTCTGAGTTTCCTGTAAGACTATATTTGGCGTGTTTTCATTTTTGTCCAGAAATGTGTTCTTATTACTTTTACATGTTTGGTGTAATTAATACCATAAATCTCAAGTGTCATACATTTTCCTTTAAAAAAATGCCATTGATTTTCAATCTATTGCATTTTTTTTTCTTGGAGGTGGAAGTGTTACGTACTCCTAGCAGAATACGTATATAAATTTAAAATAATTTTTTTTGTTCTATTATATCATTGCCTGTATATGTACACACATTGTGTTTTTGTAAATTATCGTGTGGTGTGGCAGCGTCAGTGGAGACAGGAGCGCGGTTGCTTTGCACACGTCTAATACCTGTTAAATTCGGGAAAGCAGGACCTGTTCAGTTGGGAGTTCCAGATGTCACTTTTATTTAGTTTAGGTAATTGTTTATTTTCTGTAATTAAACAGGTGGCATTGTACTTATATATTTTGTAAGTAACTATTATCTGTAATTTGTATTCTTGTGTGTTTTGAGAACAAGTGGTTGTTCAATTAGTTTTAAATATTAAAAAGTCCTTAGTTTCCATCCCTCATCCTGGGATGAGGCAGACGGGAGGTGAGAATTTGGGTAGCGACAGAGCGAGAGTTTAGTAGCTTCGGGGGACCAGGAAGAGTAACATGTGGGAGATAAGTCTGTTACTTCTTGTTGTGCCATATTTTATTATACTATATTAGGAGAAGGACAATACCTTTTGTTTGTTGTATAAGTTAACTTGACCATCTGTGTTTTTATATTATACTGTCTTGAATATATATCTATATAATATTTTGTATCTATTCTTCAGTCCTAAAGGAAGATTTTTATTTATGTGCTCATTACTTATCAAGGGGTTATACTGGTGACCCGCTTTAGAGAGCAGCAGTGGTATCCCTAGACGTAATTAAAGCTTGGCTGCTGTATGGTCAGGAGCCGTAACGAACAATAGGTAACACCACACACCCCCACCAACGGGACACGCTCCCCGTGTCCCAAGGTAACACTCTCCATAATGCTACCTGCACCCACTAAAAATCTCCATGGCCCTCTCCAGGGTACACTAGACGGCGAACCCCAGACGTCAAATTATGCGTCGCTCGCTATGCCAAGGCGTGCATAATTCACTGCGCCTATTTTCTGTATCTACACCTGACAACGCTGGAACTCGCACAGTACTTTAGGTAATATTTCATTATCCTTAAAATATTCGATTTACACGTTACATGAAATTTAATTAACTTTAAATTACGTAGTTTTCACGCTTAATTTCACCTTAGCAACGGTTTCTCACTATTTCTGCCTTACCAACGATATAAAACAAGCTCCAAGGTGCGGCTCGCTTGGCCCACCCATCGCGTGGCCCACACATGGCCGCACATGGCCCACGCTGGCCCACGCTGGCCCACGCTGGCCCACAATCACCCGCGCTAGTTTACCTCGCCACGCTGTATAATCCGCACTACGAACACTGTATAAACCGCACTACGAACACTGCACTTGTTTTGGATCCCGATGCTTCAGTGGGCAGACTTGCATCTTAGACGTCTCTCGTTGCGGGAATCTGGAAAGAAAGAAATAAACACCACATGTGCCCCACAATGACCTAGTCCCTTTAATTAACTAACTCCTCTGACCTGGTCTCACCTGACCCCTTTTTCCTCCGTCTAGTAACCACCATTCTCACCACAACCCGACGTCTACCATTTCCCGAACATTCCCTCACCAACTAAACCAGAACCACACTTCCTTCATCTCGCACAGTGTTCCAAAATCTGTTTGCGCTGCCACCAAATATGTCGTCTACCAATTCCCTAACATTCCCTCACCAACCAAAACAGGAACACTATGAAGGGACATATCGAAGGTTTTAAACGCCGTCGGGTTTTGTCATTTAATTACAAAGAATAGACTCTGACAAATAATAACATATTAACATACTCTATTAAGTCAATACACTTCCAATACCCAAAGACCACTTGACCTCCGCGATCACCACCCACACTCGTAACTTCCGCCTAAGTCCCTAATACGGAATGATTACTACAACGCTCCACACCCGGTTAGTCTTTCATTCAATACTCACATACTGCAGACTTAACTTGGTCACTAAGATCACATCAGGTTCTCGCATAGCTGTCTGCTACACTTCGCTGCTGCCGCAAACGGAGATCCAGAGGACTTCTCAGTTCAACTCCCACAATCAGACTGGCTCCAATCAGCCATCTACCTCAACCATTTCACCCCGCCTCTCAAGGAAGGTATAATCCGATTAACCTTATCTCTAGAAGCGGTAATCTTGTTCCTAGAAGCCTGAAGAATAATAATTCCTCTTTCCAGGAATTATTAATTTGGCTAAGTAGCTGCGGTCTTAATCCCTTGACCTTTCTTAGATATATGATCCATAGTCTGTCTACTTAACATGTACTTCCAATCATCATTCGTTAAGTGTTGTAGTAATGATCCTCTAGCTAATAATTCCTACTAACTTGTGGATTACAACACCACTCCCCTCCTTAAACACGCATTTGTCCCCATATGCATCATTGCAAAGGTTCCATTAGTGCAAGGACCTGGAGGATGCACCCACTATATATGTACAACTAAAAATTCATCAAATAAGTTCATCATACACACGATGAACTAAATTAAAATTTTCCCGACATGACTCACAACACTTCTCCAACATATACATTATATTCACATCATAGCACAGGTAAAATAGTCTGTAATAATTTTTCCCATCTCCAACAATGCACATATATCTAAATTGCTGACATATAATTACATACAAACATAACCATAAAATTACATGGACCAGAATGCTGGCATTTAACAGAAATGACACTAGTCATTAATATATAAACAACACATATATCTAAGGTTCTTCATCCTTAGTAACAAGTTAATAATAATTTAACATCTTGCCCTGTACTGTTGACATAAGGGCTTACAATGATCACACAATGTTTCACTGGCCTCCTCCACAATTGGCAGCATTACTTCTCTTGTCTTCGTGTCCCATGGTTGCTAGGTCATAGATCCTCCATGACCCAGACAAAACCCAGGCTGTCCAGCCTGGTGAATGTTGTCATCGTTGCTCTGAGCTAACGTGATCCTGGCCTCCAGAGCAACGGAGATTCCTACCCCAGGGTCATGTTCCCTCGGGTCTGTGCTGACGTCTCGTTCCAGAGCACCAACCCCAGAACGCTGTAGATACCTCCCAGCTCTCTGGTCATCCTTCCTTGCTGTGCTCACCACAGCTGTAGCACATTACTCTAGGCCCATCTGCCCAGAGTGTGTCCACCTGTATTCACACCTTCCTGACCGCTGTACCTGCAAAATATTCCCTCGGAGCCCCCTGGCTCGATCCCATTATTACATAACCCCCTCGGCTCCTTACTCTCTCCCCGTATATAGCCTGAGCGCAGCTGCAAAATCATTGCAGCTATCCCCTTATCCCTACTTTGATGTCAGGGGGCGAATTTCGCCTATAACGTCACGTTGGCTTCACTTCCTCCCCTTTTTCTTCTAGAATTACTGAGTGTAGCCTCATAGCTTCCCTTCTACTTTACCTGTGACATGATCCCGGGGGACCTTCTCAAGCCTAACACTCAGTAATGGTGCCGATGAGGTAATATACAGTATATACATACACATACATTATCACAATAAATACCTCATTAAAATAATTCCACAACTAATGTCACTAAAGCATCATACTGCCACTGGTTCGCCTTTAGCGAGATTCCTGTAACAACTTAATGAGAAATTAGTATATCTACTTAGCTCGCCCACTGCAACCATCAACACCTGAAATTTTGAAATTCTACATTGTAATCTTATCCATAAGACTTATCCACTCCGACTTAATTAATGAAAATTTTTATGAAAAAAAATGAAATTTTATTAGTCTTTTATGAGTCTTGCTAGAGATATCGACTTGGCTCGCCTAGTGCAGCCACCAACTCCTGCAATTATCCACATTTCATCTTATCCATAAGACTTAACCACTCCGACTTAATTAATGAAAATTTTTATTGAAAATAATGAATTTTTATTAGTCTTTTATGAGTCTTGCTAGATATATCGACTTGGCTCGCCTACTGCAGCCACCAACTTCTGCAATTATCCACATTTCATCTTATCCATAAGACTTACCCACTCCGACACACCATCTCCTCTGGTCATCCCAACCACTGATGACCTCATTATAACGCCACACATCCCCACAACCACTTCCTGCGTCCTAACGCACCGACCTTGCTACGCCAATACTCACCTTACCGACCACTACCTGGCGCCCCTGCGCCACCATATACTCCACAACACCATACTCCATACCAGGCGTCCAAACGCCACCACACTACACCACCCAAAGGCTTCCCCAACGCTATCAACCCTCGGCGTCTCCAATGCCATCAACACCAAGCACGGCGTCCCCAACGCCCTCAACACAACACACGGCGTCCCCAACGCCCTCAACACAACACACAGCGTCCCCAACGCCCTCAACACAACACACGGCGACCCCAACGCCCTCAACAAAACACACGGCGTCCCCAACGCCCTCAACACAAAAACACGGCGTCCCCAACGCCCTCAACACAACACACGGCGTCCCCAACGCCCTCAACACAACACACGGCGTCCCCAACGCCCTCAACACAACACACGGCGTCCCCAACGCCCTCAACACAACACACGGTGTCCCCAACGCCCTCAACACACACACAGCGTCTTCAACGCCCTCAACACAACACACGGCGTCTTCAACGCCCTCAACACCGTGGGAGGAAATGATGTTGGTCAAGTTAGGAGTGAGGAACTGATTCAGAGGTATAAAACAGCCAAAGAATTAGTTAGGAGCAAGGGAGGAATCCCGATCATATGTGGCATTCTTCCAAGAAAGGGAATGGGAAATGAATGGATGTCGAGGGCAATTGGTGTCAATTGCCGGCTGGAAAGATATTGCAAATCAAATGCAATATCTTTCATAGACAACTGGGAACACTTCTATGGAAGAAATGAAATGTATGCTCGTGATGGGGTGCATCTATCGAGAGCTGGGGTTGTTGCTGTTGCGAACTCGTTGGAAGAAGTGGTTAGAGGTGTTTGTTTGGGTTTAAACTGTTAGTAGCTAGAGGTATGGGAATTGATTTGGAGGAAGGAAGTAATAAAAGTATGTGTTTGTGGGAGAAAGAAATTGGCAAAATGATCAGGGAAAGAGAAGGGCCTCAAAATAACAATTCACTTAGGGTATATTACACTAACAGTAGAAGTCTAAGAAATAAAATTAACGAATTAAATGCTCTTGTATGCACAGAAAAAATAGATATTATTGCACTTACGAAACGTGGATGAATGTAGAAAATAGAGAACTATTAGCTGAATATCAAATAAATGGATTTAAACTATTTCACACAGATAGATATATTAGACGAGGAGGTGGAGTAGCCAAATATGTTAGGGACAATTTGAAATGTAGTCTCAAAGAGGGAATCAAAACTGAGCCACACACAGAAACTATTTGGATAGAATTAAACGAAAAAGCTAATAATATTATAATAGGAGTTATATATAGGCCACCAAATTTAGACAGAATGGAAGCAAAGCATCTATGGGATGAAATATCTAGAGCATCTAGATCTAACAGTATTTATGTCATGGGTGACTTTAATTTTAGTGGAATAAACTGGTTGAACAAAACAGGGAATAGTGAAGCAGAAGATTTTCTAGAATTAATTGACGATTGCTTTCTTACGCAACACATTAAGGAACCAACACGGGAAAATAATATTTTAGATTTAGTGTTAACTAACAGGGAAACACAAATTAATGACATCTAAATAGGGAGTGAGCTAGGGAACAGTGACCACAAAGAAATCAGATTTAGCATAGAATGGAATAGACCTGTAGGAGAAAATTCTGTTAAAGTGCCAGATTTTCGAAAAGCTGATTTTAATAGCCTAAGAAATTTTTTGGGTCAAATTGATTGGAAAGCCTTGGGTATGGGGTGTGGGCCGGTCTTGGAGCGAGACATGATCCCAGCGATAGGTGACTTAAATGGGGATAACATAAGAACATAACATAAGAACAAAGGCAACTGCAGAAAGCCTGTTGGCCCATACGAGGCAGCTCCTATTCTATAACCACCCAATCCCACTCATATACATGTCCAACCCATGCTTGAAACAGTCGAGGGACCCCACCTCCACAATGTTACGCGGCAATTGGTTCCACAAATCAACAACCCTGTTACTGAACCAGTATTTACCCAAGTCTTTCCTAAATCTAAACTTATCCAATTTATACCCATTGTTTCGTATTCTGTCTTGTGTTGATACTTTTAATACCCTATTAATATCCCCTTTGTTATGTCCATTCACCCACTTGTAAACCTCTATCATGTCACCCCTAACTCTTCGCCTTTCCAGTGAATGCAACTTAAGCTTTGTCAATCTTTCTTCATATGAAAGATTTCTAATTTGGGGAATTAACTTAGTCATGCTACGCTGGACACGTTCAAGTGAATTTATATCCATTCTATAAGATTGCGACCAAAACTGAACTGCATAATCTAAATGGGGCCTAACTAGAGCAAGATATAGCTTGAGAACCACACCAGGTGTCTTGTTACTAACGCTACAATTAATAAATCCAAGTGTCTGATTTGCCTTATTACGAACATTTATGCATTGATCCTTTTGTTTTAAATTCTTACTAATCATAACTCCCAGATCCCTTTCGCAACTCGACTTCGCAATCTCAACACCATCTAGCTCGTATCTTGTAACCCTATCATCATTACCTAACCTCAGAACTTTACATTTATCAGCATTAAACTGCATCTGCCAATCCTTCGACCATTTCAAAACCCTATCTAGATCAACTTGAAGTGATAGTGAGTCCTCCTCCGAATTAATTTCCCTACCGATTTTTGTATCATCGGCAAATTTGCAAATGTTGCTACTCAAACCTGAATCTAAATCATTTATATATATTATAAACAACAGAGGTCCCAGGACAGAGCCCTGAGGCACCCCACTTACAACATTTTCCCACTCTGACTTGACTCCATTTATACTAACTCTCTGTTTCCTTTGGTATAGCCATGCCCTAATCCAGCTTAATATAGCACCCCCAAAACCATGAGACTCTAACTTTTTAATCAGTCTTTCATGTGGCACTGTATCAAAAGCTTTGCTAAAGTCAAGGTACACAACATCGCAATCCTTACCACTATCAACTGCCTCAACAATGCTAGAATAAAAAGATAACAAATTTGTTAAACATGAACGGCCATTTATAAAACCCATGTTGCGACTCAATTATTAATTTATGTTTTTCAAAATGAAGACGAATTTTATTTGTTATTATAGATTCGAGTAACTTTCCCACAATAGACGTTAGGCTAATTGGTCGATAGTTAGACGCAAGTGATCTATCTCCTTTCTTAAAAACTGGTATCACATTAGCAACTTTCCAAAACTCTGGCACTCTGCCTGACTATTGATTTATTAAATATGGTTGACAGTGGGTCACAAAGCTCCTCTTTGCATTCTTTAAGCACCCTAGCAAACACTTCATCCGGCCCTGGGGATTTGTTTAGTTTGAGTTTTATTATTTGTTTAATAACATCCTCCCTGGTAACTGTTAAACTCGTCAACTTGTCCTCGTCCCCACCCACATAGACTTGTTCGGCTGAAGGCATATTGTTAAGTTCCTCTTTAGTAAATACAGATACAAAATATTTATTAAAAATACTACTCATCTCTTCATCACTATCTGTTATTTGACCTGTCTCAGTTTTTAATGGACCTTTTCCCTAGTCTTAGTACGATATAACTGAAAAAAAACTTTAGGATTTGTCTTTGCTTGCCCTGCTATACGAACTTCATAGTTTCTTTTTGCTTTCCTTATCTCTTTTTTAACATTTCTAACCAGTTGTACGAATTCCTGTTCTAAAGTGACCTCCCCATTTTTAATCCTTTTGTACCAAGCTCTCTTTTTACCTATAAGGTTCTTCAAATTCGTTGTTATCCACTTTGGGTCATTAGTATTCGATCTATTCAATTTGTATGGTATACTACGTTCCTGTGCTTTGTTTAGAATATTCTTAAATAAGTTATATATTGAATCCACATCGAAATCCCCATTTACGTCACCTATCGCTGGGTTCATGCCTCGCTCCAAGACCGGCCCCCACCCCATACCCAAAACTTTCCAATCAATTTGACCCAAACAATTTCTAAGGTTATTAAAATCAGCTTTTCGAAAATCTGGCACTTTAACAGAATTTTCTCCCACAGGTCTATTCCATTCTATGCTAAATCTGATTTTTTGTGATCACTGTTCCCTAGCTCACTCCCTATTTCGATGTCATTAATTTGTGTTTCCCTGTTAGTTAAATCTAAAATATTATTTTCCTGTGTTGGTTCCTTAATGTGTTGCGTAAGAAAGCAATCGTCAATTAATTCTAGAAAATCTTCTGCTTCACTATTCCCTGTTTTGTTCAACCAGTTTATTCCACTAAAATTAAAGTCACCCATGACGTAAATACTGTTAGATCTAGATGCCCTAGATATTTCATCCCATAGATGCCTTGCTTCCATTCTGTCTAAATTTGGTGGCCTATATATAACTCCTATTATAATATTATTTGCTTTTTCGTATAATTCTATCCAAATAGTTTCTGTGTGTGGCTCAGTTTTGATTCCCTCTTTGAGACTACATTTAAAATTGTCCCTAACATATATGGCTACTCCCCCTCCTCGTCTAATATATCTATCTGTGTGAAATAGTTTAAATCCCTTTATTTGATATTCAGCTAATAGTTCTCTATTTTCTACATTCATCCACGTTTCGGTAAGTGCAATAATATCTATTTTTTCTGTGCAGACAAGAGCATTTAATTCGTTAATTTTATTTCTTAGACTTCTACTGTTAGTGTAATATACCCTAAGTGAATTGTTATTTTGAGGCTCTTCTCTTTCCCTGATCATTTTGCCAATTCCTTTCTCCCACAAACAAGTACTTTTATTATCTCCTTCCTCCCAATCAATTCCCATACCTCTATCAGCTAACAGTTTAAACCCAAACAAACACCTTTAACCACTTTTTCCAACGAGTTCGCAACAGCAACAACCCCAGCTCTCGATAGATGCACCCCATCACGAGCATACATTTCATTTCTTCCATAGAAGTGTTCCCAGTTGTCTATGAAAGATATTGCATTTGATTTGCAATATCTTTCCAGCCAGCAATTGACCCCAATTGCCCTCGACATCCATTCATTTCCTACTCCCTTTCTTAGAAGAATGCCACATATGATCGGGATTCCTCCCTTGCTCCTAACTAATTCAATGGCTGTCCTAAATCTCTGTATTAGTTCCTCACTCCTAACTCGTCCAACATCATTACCCCCTGCACTAATACAAATAATGGGTTTGTTCCCATTTCCTGTCATAATATCATTCATGTTTCCAACAATATCACCAATTCCAGCTCCCGGATAGCAAACCCTTAATCTGCTCCCCCTATCTCTGGCACAAAATGTTCTGTCTAAATACCTCACCTGGGAATCTCCCACAACCAAAATTCGCTTTGATTTTCCCTTTTCCTTTCGAGCAGTTTGAGGGACCTGCGCTTCAATGCTCCTCGTTACTTTGTCTTTGCCACCTCGTTGAACAACAGGTTCAACACAGCACTCGTCCTCTAATACGTCAAATGCGTTAAAAGTCCTTAGGTGTAGGCTATTAGTTGTCGGTTTTGCCAAGGTCTTCTTAAGACCCCTGTCTTTCACAACTTGCCAAGACGAGGACTTCTTAATACTGGTCTCGTCAGTCCTTCTTAATGAGGTCCCATCAACACTGGCCTCCTCCTTCGTTTCCTCCCGAAGTCTCAGCCGTCGTACCTCCTCCCGCACGGAATCCATCTCTGCTCTCAGAGCTCCAACCAGACTCACCAAATCTTTTACTACTCCTTCCATAATTGCAATAATAATGTTATTAGAATCGGAGCTCCAGCTAACACAACCTCTCACTGTGACTGCACCTGACTGACTGGTGCACCTGACTGACTGCTTTCGATGTGGATTCAATATATAACTTATTTAAGAATATTCTAAACAAAGCACAGGAACGTAGTATACCATACAAATTGAATAGATCGAATACTAATGACCCAAAGTGGATAACTAAGAATTTGAAGAACCTTATAGGTAAAAAGAGAGCTTGGTACAAAAGGATTAAAAATGGGGAGGTCACTTTAGAACAGGAATTCGTACAACTGGTTAGAAATGTTAAAAAAGAGATAAGGAAAGCAAAAAGAAACTATGAAGTTCGCATAGCAGGGCAAGCAATGACAAATCCTAAAGGTTTTTTTTCAGTTATATCGTACTAAGACTAGGGAAAGGATAGGTCCATTAAAAACTGTGACAGGTCAAATAACAGATAGTGATGAAGAGATGAGTAGTATTTTTAATAAATATTTTGTATCTGTATTTACTAAAGAGGAACTTAACAATATGCCTACAGCCGAACAAGTCTATGTGGGTGGGGACGAGGACAGGTTGACGAGTTTAGCAGTTACCAGGGAGGACGTTCTTAAACAAATAGTAAAACTCAAACCAAACAAATCCCCAGGGCTGGATGAAGTGTTTGCCAGGGTGCTTAAGGAATGAAAAGAGGAGCTTTGTGACCCACTGTCAACCATATTTAATAAATCAATAGAGTCAGGCAGAGTGCCAGAGTTTTGGAAAGTTGCTAATGTGATACCAGTTTTTAAGAAAGGAGATAGATCACTTGCGTCTAACTATCGACCAATTAGCCTAACGTCTATTGTGGGAAAGTTACTCGAATCTATAATAGCAAATAAAATTCGTCTTCATCTTGAAAAACATAAATTAATAATTGAGTCGCAACATGGTTTTATAAATGGCAGTTCATGTTTAACAAATTTGTTATCTTTTTATTCTAGCATAGTTGAGGCAGTTCATAGTGGTAAGGATTGTGATGTTGTGTACCTTGACTTTAGCAAAGCTTTTGATACAGTGCCACATGAAAGACTGATTAAAAAGATAGAGTCTCATGGTATTGGGGGTGCTATATTAAGCGGGATTAGGGCATGGCTATACCAAAGGAAACAGAGAGTTAGTATAAATGGAATCAAGTCGGAGTGGGAAAATGTTGTAAGTGGAGTGCCTCAAGGCTCTGTCCTGGGACCTTTGTTGTTTATAATATATATAAATGATTTAGTTTCAGGTTTGAGTAGCAACATTTGCAAATTTGCCGATGATACGAAAATCGGTAGGGAAATTAATTCGGAGGAGGACTCATTATCACTTCAAGTTGATCTAGATAGGGTTTTGAAATGGTCAAATGATTGGCAGATGCAGTTTAATGCTGATAAATGTAAAGTTCTGAGGTTAGGTAATGATGATAGAGTTACAAGATACGAGCTAGATGGTGTTGAGATTGCGAAGTCGGATTGCGAAAGGGATCTGGGAGTTATGATTAGTAAGAATTTAAAACAAAAGGATCAATGCATAAATGTTCGTAATAAGGCAAATCGGACACTTGGATTTATTAATCGCAGCATTAGTAACAAGACACCTGGTGTGGTTCTCAAGCTATATCTTGCTCAAGTTAGGCCACATTTAGATTATGCAGTTCAGTTTTGGTCGTCATATTATAGAATGGATATAAATTCACTTGAACGTGTCCAGCGTAGGATGACTAAGTTAATTCCCCAAATTAGAAATCTTTCATATGAAGAAAGATTAACAAAGCTTAAGTTGCATTCACTGGAAAGGCGAAGAGTTAGGGGTGACATGATAGAGGTTTACAAGTAGGTGAATGGACATAACAAAGGGGATATTAATAGGGTATTAAAAGTATCAACACAAGACAGAACACGAAACAATGGGTATAAATTGGATAAGTTTAGATTTAGGAAAGACTTGGGTAAATACTGGTTCAGTAACAGGGTTGTTGATTTGTGGAACCAATTACCGCGTAACGTGCTGGAGGTGGGGTCCCTCGATTGTTTCAAGCGCGGGTTGGACAAGTATATGAGTGGGATTGGGTGGTTATAAATAGGAGCTGCCTCGTATGGGCCAATAGGCCTTCTGCAGTTGAATTGTTCTTATGTTAACACAATACACGGCGTCCCCAACGCCCTCAACACAACACACGGCGTCCCCAACGACCTCAACACAACACACATGGCGTCCCCCAACACCATTACCACCACAGGCATATGCCTTGCGCCAGAGCGCATCAAAACACCACGAGACGTCACCACCAATAAGTAACCAGACGCCACACACACTCCCTTTTCTCTCGTAATCCGTTAATTACTTGACCAACACTCGTCAGGCATAATTTCTTGTGTAGTGGCCACCCGCCACACTCTACCACCTGCGTTAACATACTTCAATGCTAATGTCTACAATACACCCGGTGTTACAACAACCAGTTATGCTACACATGCTACACCTTGGCGCTACAATGCCAACATTGTCATGCACTATACTACATCCATAATATCAACAGTCAAAACATGCACATTTCACTACAGTAAATACTATGCATTACGCTGGCGTTTAATAAGCCGCTACACGTGCATTACACTACACACCCCGGCGTACAAACGCCAATACACAACCATGCACTACACTTGGCGTCCAAACACCAATACAGAACCATGCACTACTCCCGGTGCCACATGTTACGTACTCCTAGCAGAATACGTATATAAATTTAAAATAATTTTTTTTGTTCTATTATATCATTGCCTGTATATGTACACACATTGTGTTTTTGTAAATTATCGTGTGGTGTGGCAGCGTCAGTGGAGACAGGAGCGCGGTTGCTTTGCACACGTCTAATACCTGTTAAATTCGGGAAAGCTGGACCTGTTCAGTTGGGAGTTCCAGATGTCACTTTTATTTAGTTTAGGTAATTGTTTATTTTCTGTAATTAAACAGGTGGCATTGTACTTATATATTTTGTAAGTAACTATTATCTGTAATTTGCATTCTTGTGTGTTTTGAGAACAAGTGGTTGTTCAATTAGTTTTAAATATTAAAAAGTCCTTAGTTTCCATCCCTCATCCTGGGATGAGGCAGACGGGAGGTGAGAATTTGGGTAGCGACAGAGCGAGAGTTCAGTAGCTTCGGGGGACCAGGAAGAGTAACATGTGGGAGATAAGTCTGTTACTTCTTGTTGTGCCATATTTTATTATACTATATTAGGAGAAGGACAATACCTTTTGTTTGTTGTATAAGTTAACTTGACCATCTGTGTTTTTATATTATACTGTCTTGAATATATATCTATATAATATTTTGTATCTATTCTTCAGTCCTAAAGGAAGATTTTTATTTATGTGCTCATTACTTATCAAGGGGTTATACTGGTGACCCGCTTTAGAGAGCAGCAGTGGTATCCCTAGACGTAATTAAAGCTTGGCTGCTGTAGGGTCACGAGCCATAATGAACGATAGGTAACAAAGAGTTATGGGGGCCTGTCCGGGAGATATTGTTCCTACTTAACTGTGCTAATCTAACCTTGCCTTCCTAGGTAACATTGTGTCAAGTGTCTGTGTGTTTCTTAAGAACTATTCCATGTGCCAAGCAAGCTTTCCTGTGTGTCAAGTAACAACGTTTCACGATTTTGAGGTAAGTCATCCTATATATTTTGTTTGTGCAGTGAGGCCAAGCGAATTTTCAGTGTGGTGACAATTTTACAGTGAAGTGTAGTGCAGTGCCATTGTTTTAATTATTTTTGTGAATCAAGTGCCAAGTGTTAGTAACGATGGAGGAGAAAGTTGCAGCGTTGGTGGCTCACCCAGACTTTGAAGGGATTCAGAGCCTTAAAAAGACTGAGTTAATACAAATGGCAAATCAGTTGGATTTGACCGCCAACAATAGAATGGTTAAAGCCCAAATATTGAAAGTCATTGTGACACATTTTGTTGAGAATGGAGAGTTAGAGGAAGAAATTCTAGTGGAGTTAAGAGAGGAGTCGAGTGATCAGATGACGTTAAAGCGTCTTGAGTTAGAAGCGCAAATAGCCAATGCTAAGCTTGAAGCTCAAAAAGAACAGAAAATATTAGAGGCTGAAGCTCGTCAAAGAGAGTTTGAAGCTCAAAAGGAACAGAAACAATTAGAGCTTGAAGCTCAAAAAGAACAGAGAATATTAGAACTTGAAGCTCAAAAAGAACAGCAAATATTAGAGGCTGAAGCTCAGCAGAGGGAGCTTGAGACTAGACGTTTAGAAATTGAGGCACAGTTGCAAATAGAAGCCACAAAGAAGCAACAAGCCGAGGAACAAACTAGGCAATTAGAGATTCAACAACAAATGGCTGACACTAACTTCAGGCTTGAATCACAGCGTATGGCAGCTGGGCATGGAAATACTAGTAATGTTTCAATAAATAGTGATAATAATCCCATCAGGACGCATAAGTATATAGAGTTGCCCAAGTTCAATGAGGAGGATCCTGAGGTTTTCTTTGCACATTTTTATAAAATTGCCATCAGTATGAACTGGCCAAGGGATCAGTGGGTAGCCATTATGCAGTCTCAATTTAAGGGGCGTAGTCAGGAGGTTTTTACATCCCTACCTGACGCTCATAGCTTTGATTACGAATTTGTAAAGAAAAGCATCTTAAATGCATACCAAATAAATCCAGAGGCACACAGGCAAAAGTTTCGGAACCTAAGGAGGATAAGTGATCAGACAATAGCAGATTTTACTCGTCAGAAGACAAATTTTTGCAACAGATGGTTAGTCACTTTCAGTCACTGACTTTGATGCTCTAAAGAATCTTCTTATAATGGAAGAAGTATTGTCATGTCTCCCAGACCAGTTGTCTACTTTTATGGCAGAACAAAAGAATGTAACAGACATTTATGAGCTGTCAAAGCTCGCGGATGAGCATGAGTTGTTGACTAAGGCCCAGTTTACGGCCACTTCACCTAAGTCTAGTCGTAGAGTAAATTATAATGCTCCCCGAACTCCTTATCAGAATCCATCCCGTCCTAGTGCTCCAGTTACTCCCATGAGCTCTTCTCTTACAAAACCTAACCCTGCTACTTCCTTGTCAGGAATGTCAAATAATAATAAGGTTATTTCTAAACCTACAGTTGGTTCCACAGGTGTGTCCACTGTAAGGTCTTATTTATTTATTTATTTATTTATTTATGCATATACAAGAATGTACATAAGGAATGTGAGGATACAATTATGGTAATTACAGTCTTGTAAAGCTACTAGCACGCGCAGCGTTTCGGGCAGGTCCTTAATCTAAGAAAATTTTAAGGAAGTAAATACTTGCAAAATTTATAGACAAAAAAATGATAACATTACATGGAATGAAAAAAAAAAGATGAGAGAAAATTATAGGTACAGTATATTAAAGCACATAGGTAGCTATGATTGATTGCAATGACAGCTTGAATGATAGTTGACAAAAATTGGTAGTCACAATACAGCATATGGCTAGCACATAAAAGAAGACAGCAATGAACACAATGATAAGGTTGTTTGATATTACATAAAAATTAGGAGAGTGAGTAACACTAGGTACAGAGCAAATTTAAAGCTCAGTGTAGGAAACTAAATAGATGAAGTTAGGTACTTTTTGGTTTTGCTTTTAAATAAGGCAAAAGTTTTACAGTTTTTCAATTCACTAGGGAGTGAGTTCCATAGACTAGGTCCCTTAATTTGCATAGAGTGTTTACACAGATTAAGTTTGACCCTGGGGATATCAAAGAGATATTTATTTCTGGTGTGGTGATAATGGGTCCTATTACATCTGTCCAGGGAGAGTTTCAGAGCATGGTTTGCATTTAAGAACAGGGTTTTGTAAATGTAGTTGACACAAGAGAATGTGTGGAGGGAGTTAATATTTAGCAAGTTTAGAGATTTAAACAAGGGAGCTGAGTGTTGTCTGAAAGCAGAGTTAGTTATTATTCTGATAGCAGATTTTTGCTGTGTGATGATGGGCTTAAGGTGGTTTGCAGTGGTAGACCCCCATGCACAGATACCATAATTAAGATAGGGGTAGATTAGTGCATAATATAGTGAGAGGAGAGCAGAGTTAGGAACATAATATCTGATTTTGGAGAGTATACCAACTGTCTTAGAGACTTTCTTAGTTATGTGTTGAATGTGGGTGCTGAAGTTGAGTCTCTTGTCTAGGAATAGGCCAAGAAACTTGCCATCATTTTTATTACTGATGTTAATGTTGTCTATCTGTAGCTGAATTGCATTTGATGATTTGCTTCCAAATAAGATGTAGTAACTCTTTTCGATGTTTAATGTTAGTTTGTTCGTTGACATCCATAAGTGGACTTTTTTTAATTCATTATTCACAACATTATTTAGTGTATGTGGGTTGAGGTTTGAGTAGATAAGGGTAGTATCGTCAGCAAACAATATAGGTTTGAGAATATTAGAGACATTAGGCAGATCGTTTATATATATAAGAAATAGAAGAGGTCCTAAGATGCTGCCCTGTGGCACTCCAACGGTAATTGGTAGAGTGGAAGAAGTTGTATCATTGATGGTTACATATTGGTGTCTGTCACTAAGATAGGATCGGATGTAGTCAAGGGCAAGGCCTCGGATTCCATAATGCTGGAGTTTAAGTAAGAGGTAGTTGTGATTAACAGTATCAAAGGCTTTTCTTAGGTCAATGAAGAGTCCAATCGGAAACTCATTTTTGTCAAGGGCTGAGTAGATAATGTCAAGGAGACTAATGATTGCATCATTGGTACTCTTTTGGGACCGGAAGCCAAACTGGCAGGGGCTGAGTATGTCGAATTTTACGAGGTAGGAATAGAGCTGTTTGTAAATAATTTTTTCAAATATTTTTGATAGAATGGGTAGATTTGATATTGGTCTATAATTGTTTATGTCCGCCGGATTGCCTCCTTTATGGACTGGCGTTACTCTTGCTTTTTTGAGGATATCAGGGAAGGTGTGACACTCTATAGATTTGTTGAACAGTAGTGCTATGGGTGGGGCAAGGGCATGGGAGGCTCTCTTGTACACAATGGACGGAATTTCACTGGTGTTCCCTGCCTTGGTTTTTAGAGAGTGTATGATGGACACAACATCTGCCGGGCTGATTGGTGAAAGGAGAAGAGAGTTTGGATAGCTGCCTGAGAGATATGTGTTAATATGTGTCTGAGTCTGTGGGATTTTACTGGCAAGATTAGCACCAACCGATGAAAAGAAACTATTAAATTCATTTGCCATTTCTAAATCAGTTGACGGTATATCCCCATCCTTGTAGAGTTTTATTTGGTTATGTGAGTGTTGCTTAGTTCCTAGGATACTAGAGATAGTTTTCCAAGTGTTTTTCATGTTGCCTTTTGCTTCATTGAATCTATTCACATAATATGCAAGTTTTGCCTTTCTTATGATACTGGTAAGCATTGATGAGTACCTTTTAGCTACTTCCTTTGAAACTAGGCCAATCCTAACTTTCTTTTCATATTCATGTTTCTTGTTGATTGAGTTGAGAATGCCACTTGTGAGCCATGGATTGTTTAATCTTTTGTCAGTTACTTGCTTTGTAAGAAGGGGACAATGAAGGTTGTAGAGGCTTAGAGTTTTGGAGAGGAAGAGGTTAGCTAATGAATTTATATCATGGGTATTATTGAATTCAGAATCCCAGTTAATATTGTGAAGTGCTTCTGTAAGATTGTCTAAAGCTGATTCACTGTGTAGCCTAAATGAAAGTTTCTTGCTTTTTGGTGGTGTTATGTCCATGTTCGCTACGAGAAAGGTAGGATAGTGGTCAGTTGTTCTGTCGTAGATTATACCAGATACAAGGGGAGCTGTTATGTTTGTCCATATGTGGTCCAAGGTAGTGGCTGATGTTTGAGTGACTCGGGTAGGTTTGATGATAGTGGGGATTAGCATACAGGAGTTCATGCTGTTAAGGAAATAGTCAACTTGAGAGCAGTTTTGTTGACCCAGGTCAATATTAAAGTCTCCTCCCAGAATGATGTGGTTTTTGTTGAGATTGTTGTTTATAATAAGATTCCTTAGGTTGTCTGAGAAAGAAGCTATGTTAGTATTAGGAAATCTATAGATGGCTCCAATAGTCAAAGAGGATTTAAGGGATTTAATTGTAAACTGAGCAAAAGTATATTCACAGTAGTCATCTCTGTCACTAATAACACTGTTGCAGATAAATGTATCTCGGTAATATATAGCTGTGCCACCACCTTTTTTATTAGGCCTACAGTTATGAATGGCTTTATAACCAGCTAAGTTGTAGAGTTGGGTATAGTCTTTATTTAGCCAAGTTTCTGTTAAAATAATGAACGATAGGTTAGTACCTAGTGCTGTGAGTAGTGCATTTAAATCGTCAAAATGTTTACCAAGTGATCTAACATTTTGGTTATAAACTGATAGATAGGTGCTATTTTGGAGTTTGTTTTTAGCCTGGTGTGCTGTGAAATACTTGCAATAATGATGATCAATGTGCTGGTTGGTATAGATATGAGACAGAAGATTTTGATCAGGATCAATATCAGTGTGCATAGAGATGCAGAGGGATCACGATACAAGATACACGATAAAGCAAAACACAAGAATAAGAGCAGATACAATAAAATAGTAACAATTTAGAAGTAAAATAAAGATCCAATAGATAGCCAGGGAGGACACAGAAGTTACATAAAATAAAACACAAATAAATAAAACGTCTTGTTCCCATTGTAAGAGAAAAGGCCATGGAATTAATTCCTGTTTTATATTGCACCCTGAGTTACGACCAACTGGTCTCATTTATTGCAGAGGTGTGCAAAATAAACTTACTAATAAACATGTAACTGTAAATCCCAATTGGGTGAAACAGTATTCACCATATATGTCTTCAGGTGAAGTTTTGTGTATTAATGGGAAGTGGAAGCCAGTGGTTATTCTTCGTGATACAGGTGCTTCCCAAACCATAATTTCATCCAGTATTCTTTCTGATGTTGAAAAGAGAGAGACTGGAAAGTTTGTTGTTCTTCAGAGTGTTGCAGGATGTAAAACTGTACCTCTAATAGACATTAATTTCAGATCCACCATTACACCAAGTTTATGCACTGTGGGTGTTAGTACACAGTTGCCCATCCCAGGTGTGGATGTTATATTGGGTAATGATGTGGCCATAAATCATGTTGTGGGTGAGATTGATCCCCGTTTGTGTAAACAGCCAGTTGCAGCCCATGTTTATTCTGCCTGTGCTGAAGTTAGTTCTATGAATGAACCTGTTGTAGAAGATGGTTTTGTCCATTCTACCTGTGCTGATGTCAGTACTATTATAAATCCAGTTGTCAGTTCTGATGTTGTTACTCAAGCATTTGTTCCAGTAACCAGTACCCCTTCAGTGGAGAAGTGGGATGTGGTTGTTCCAGATTCCTGTGTGGCCGATTTAGTTGTTGAGAGTAAGCCTGATACTATGACTCTGCTTTATTCCAATAAATTGGGAAAGGATGTCCATGTACCATTGTCTTGCCCGCTCACTACGAACGTTGTGCCAGGAGTTGAGAGAAACTTAAAAGCCACGACTCTGTATTCCAGCCAAGTGAATGGTTTAGGACAAGATGTCGGGTTGGCAGAAGTATTCCCGCTCACTCCAAGTTTAGAATCAGTTGTCGAGAGTAAGTCTGTTGTAGAGGCCCCGCCTCACCCTAGTCAAGGTGATATAATAGGGGAGGAGGTCAAACTACCTGTTACTTGCCCGCTCGTTTCAGATTCCCTTAATTTAAGTGCATTGAGTAGAACTGACCCTAAGATTTCAGAGAGAAGCAAGGAGACAGTCTGTACTGTAGATCCAGTTTTGGAGAGTGTGGGAAAGCAGCCAGAGGATCAGCTTCTGTTGAGTAGATGGAGACCCATTGAGCCTCCCTCTTCAGTTGTCTGTGAGGATGTGACCCAGCTTGGTAGTGATATTATTGATTGTGAGCAGACAGTACTCCAAGCAGCTCCAGAAGTCATGGGAGGAAATTTTGGTAAAATCATTGAGAGTGGTAAAGTAGCATTTGGATCTAAGTTGCGGAGTTGTGATTCTTATTCTATGTGGAGTAAGAATTTCTCATTGTGTACATTGAGTCAGAGTGTGTGTAGGATGTTGAAATCTACTTTTATTCTCCAGGAGCCATTTTCTTGTGAAGTAATGGACTGTGGGACATCTTTGTCAAGCCTTGTGGTTGAGCAGAGAGAGTTTACTCAAGTAGGTTGTGCATCCAGTTCTGAGGAAGTGGTGAGTTATGCTAGAGCAGTGTCTCTATATTCAGATCCAGTTAATTTTGATGCACGAGTGATGAAAGTGTATGTTCCACTCAAGTGTGGTGTTGACTTTCAGTGTCATATTGTGGGTGAAGGATTAAATCATACTGGGGAGCAGATGTTTGAGGCTCCAGGTGTGTATTTCAAGTTGGAGGATAAGGTTATCCTACCTAGTGTTAATCATTGTGAAGGGTTTCAGATTGTCCTTGGGCGTTTCTCAGGTAATCTGCTGTACATTTTCCAGATGTTAAGACCCTTAAACCTCTTGGTTGATTGGTTGTCATCAGACGTAAATCACTTGGGAAGTGATGGTGAGGGTTGTAAAGTTTTCGGCATGTTTTATTTAATCTTTTGGAAGACTAGACGGTTGATGAAAGTGTGTGTTGTGTTCAAGTTCACCATCAGGGGGTGTGAACTTGTCTTCGGAGTTCTGATTGAGATATGGTGCCTAGGCATATGCCTGTTTTCTTTCACTGATCGTTATGACAGAGTTATGAGGCAATTGATTTCTGTGTTCCTTATGGATCATCTGAGTCAGTTCGATCAGGTAGTCTTTGCACTTATCTTGGGTTGTATTTCTTGGTTTGAAGGTCAAAGGTTTGCTAAGTCGGTGTCTTGTGTTTCGGAAGGTTCTATGAATGGGAAAGTTTTATACATAATTGTGAGGTTTAATGCTAATTTCTCTAATTTTAGTATCCATTGGGCGAGAGTATGTGTTCCACAGAGGATCAAGAGTGATGAGGAGCAGATGTCTGTGTCAGAGCATACCCAGGAGAAGTCCCAAATCTACTCAACATCCAGTCAGCTTCAATTAAGCAGTTCAGCTCCAGAAAAAGGGAGTAATGGAAAATGGAGTCTGTCTTGGAAAACTTCACCATGTGGAAAAGGGATCACATGGAAATACGGAACTGATCTTGGAGAAATAGTAGAAACAAATGAAAAGCTAAATTGCCATGATAACTGTGTGAAAGCAGCTACCTTTATTGACAATTCTATTCATGCTACTAATGATACTGTTGTAGATAGGAGTGTGAAATATGATCTGAAACAAAGTGAAATAAATGAGATAGTACCTTGGAGAGATAAATTTGCATACTCCAGTGACACATATGTAGAACATAGTCATAAGACTGAAATTTCTGAGTTTCCTGTAAGACTATATTTTGCGTGTTTTCATTTTTGTCCAGAAATGTGTTCTTATTACTTTTACATGTTTGGTGTAATTAATACCATAAATCTCAAGTGTCATACATTTTCCTTTAAAAAAATGCCATTGATTTTCAATCTATTGCATTTTTTTTTCTTGGAGGTGGAAGTGTTACGTACTCCTTGCAGAATACGTATATAAATTTAAAATAATTTTTTTTGTTCTATTATATCATTGCCTGTATATGTACACACATTGTGTTTTTGTAAATTATCGTGTGGTGTGGCAGCGTCAGTGGAGACAGGAGCGCGGTTGCTTTGCACACGTCTAATACCTGTTAAATTCGGGAAAGCTGGACCTGTTCAGTTGGGAGTTCCAGATGTCACTTTTATTTAGTTTAGGTAATTGTTTATTTTCTGTAATTAAACAGGTGGCATTGTACTTATATATTTTGTAAGTAACTATTATCTGCAATTTGCATTCTTGTGTGTTTTGAGAACAAGTGGTTGTTCAATTAGTTTTAAATATTAAAAAGTCCTTAGTTTCCATCCCTCATCCTGGGATGAGGCAGACGGGAGGTGAGAATTTGGGTAGCGACAGAGCGAGAGTTCAGTAGCTTCGGGGGACCAGGAAGAGTAACATGTGGGAGATAAGTCTGTTACTTCTTGTTGTGCCATATTTTATTATCCTATATTAGGAGAAGGACAATACCTTTTGTTTGTTGTATAAGTTAACTTGACCATCTGTGTTTTTATATTATACTGTCTTGAATATATATCTATATAATATTTTGTATCTATTCTTCAGTCCTAAAGGAAGATTTTTATATATGTGCTCATTACTTATCAAGGGGTTATACTGGTGACCCGCTTTAGAGAGCAGCAGTGGTATCCCTAGACGTAATTAAAGCTTGGCTGCTGTAGGGTCACGAGCCATAACGAACGATAGGTAACAAAGAGTTATGGGGGCCTGTCCGGGAGATATTGTTCCTACTTAACTGTGCTAATCTAACCTTGCCTTCTTAGGTAACATTGTGTCAAGTGTCTGTGTGTTTCTTAAGAACTATTCCATGTGCCAAGCAAGCTTTCCTGTGTGTCAAGTAACAACGTTTCACGATTTTGAGGTAAGTCATCCTATATATTTTGTTTGTGCAGTGAGGCCAAGCGAATTTTCAGTGTGGTGACAATTTTACAGTGAAGTGTAGTGCAGTGCCATTGTTTTAATTATTTTTGTGAATCAAGTGCCAAGTGTTAGTAACGATGGAGGAGAAAGTTGCAGCGTTGGTGGCTCACCCAGACTTTGAAGGGATTCAGAGCCTTAAAAAGACTGAGTTAATACAAATGGCAAATCAGTTGGATTTGACCGCCAACAATAGAATGGTTAAAGCCCAAATATTGAAAGTCATTGTGACACATTTTGTTGAGAATGGAGAGTTAGAGGAAGAAATTCTAGAGGAGTTAAGAGAGGAGTCGAGTGATCAGATGACGTTAAAGCGTCTTGAGTTAGAAGCGCAAATAGCCAATGCTAAGCTTGAAGCTCAAAAAGAACAGAAAATATTAGAGGCTGAAGCTCATCAAAGAGAGTTTGAAGCTCAAAAGGAACAGAAACAATTAGAGCTTGAAGCTCAAAAAGAACAGAGAATATTAGAACTTGAAGCTCAAAAAGAACAGCAAATATTAGAGGCTGAAGCTCAGCAGAGGGAGCTTGAGACTAGACGTTTAGAAATTGAGGCACAGTTGCAAATAGAAGCCACAAAGAAGCAACAAGCCGAGGAACAAACTAGGCAATTAGAGATTCAACAACAAATGGCTGACACTAACTTCAGGCTTGAATCACAGCGTATGGCAGCTGGGCATGGAAATACTAGTAATGTTTCAATAAATAGTGATAATAATCCCATCAGGACGCATAAGTATATAGAGTTGCCCAAGTTCAATGAGGAGGATCCTGAGGTTTTCTTTGCACATTTTTATAAAATTGCCATCAGTATGAACTGGCCAAGGGATCAGTGGGTAGCCATTATGCAGTCTCAATTTAAGGGGCGTAGTCAGGAGGTTTTTACATCCCTATCTGACGCTCATAGCTTTGATTACGAATTTGTAAAGAAAAGCATCTTAAATGCATACCAAATAAATCCAGAGGCACACAGGCAAAAGTTTCGGAACCTAAGGAGGATAAGTGATCAGACAATAGCAGATTTTACTCGTCAGAAGACAAATTTTTGCAACAGATGGTTAAAGTCACTTTCAGTCACTGACTTTGATGCTCTAAAGAATCTTCTTATAATGGAAGAAGTATTGTCATGTCTCCCAGACCAGTTGTCTACTTTTATGGCAGAACAAAAGAATGTAACAGACATTTATGAGCTGTCAAAGCTCGCGGATGAGCATGAGTTGTTGACTAAGGCCCAGTTTACGGCCACTTCACCTAAGTCTAGTCGTAGAGTAAATTATAATGCTCCCCGAACTCCTTATCAGAATCCATCCCGTCCTAGTGCTCCAGTTACTCCCATGAGCTCTTCTCTTACAAAACCTAACCCTGCTACTTCCTTGTCAGGAATGTCAAATAATAATAAGGTTATTTCTAAACCTACAGTTGGTTCCACAGGTGTGTCCACTGTAAGGTCTTGTTCCCATTGTAAGAGAAAAGGCCATGGAATTAATTCCTGTTTTATATTGCACCCTGAGTTACGACCAACTGGTCTCATTTATTGCAGAGGTGTGCAAAATAAACTTACTAATAAACATGTAACTGTAAATCCCAATTGGGTGAAACAGTATTCACCATATATGTCTTCAGGTGAAGTTTTGTGTATTAATGGGAAGTGGAAGCCAGTGGTTATTCTTCGTGATACAGGTGCTTCCCAAACCATAATTTCATCCAGTATTCTTTCTGATGTTGAAAAGAGAGAGACTGGAAAGTTTGTTGTTCTTCAGAGTGTTGCAGGATGTAAAACTGTACCTCTAATAGACATTAATTTCAGATCCACCATTACACCAAGTTTATGCACTGTGGGTGTTAGTACACAGTTGCCCATCCCAGGTGTGGATGTTATATTGGGTAATGATGTGGCCATAAATCATGTTGTGGGTGAGATTGATCCCCGTTTGTGTAAACAGCCAGTTGCAGCCCATGTTTATTCTGCCTGTGCTGAAGTTAGTTCTATGAATGAACCTGTTGTAGAAGATGGTTTTGTCCATTCTACCTGTGCTGATGTCAGTACTATTATAAATCCAGTTGTCAGTTCTGATGTTGTTACTCAAGCATTTGTTCCAGTAACCAGTACCCCTTCAGTGGAGAAGTGGGATGTGGTTGTTCCAGATTCCTGTGTGGCCGATTTAGTTGTTGAGAGTAAGCCTGATACTATGACTCTGCTTTATTCCAATAAATTGGGAAAGGATGTCCATGTACCATTGTCTTGCCCGCTCACTACGAACGTTGTGCCAGGAGTTGAGAGAAACTTAAAAGCCACGACTCTGTATTCCAGCCAAGTGAATGGTTTAGGACAAGATGTCGGGTTGGCAGAAGTATTCCCGCTCACTCCAAGTTTAGAATCAGTTGTCGAGAGTAAGTCTGTTGTAGAGGCCCCGCCTCACCCTAGTCAAGGTGATATAATAGGGGAGGAGGTCAAACTACCTGTTACTTGCCCGCTCGTTTCAGATTCCCTTAATTTAAGTGCATTGAGTAGAACTGACCCTAAGATTTCAGAGAGAAGCAAGGAGACAGTCTGTACTGTAGATCCAGTTTTGGAGAGTGTGGGAAAGCAGCCAGAGGATCAGCTTCTGTTGAGTAGATGGAGACCCATTGAGCCTCCCTCTTCAGTTGTCTGTGAGGATGTGACCCAGCTTGGTAGTAATATTATTGATTGTGAGCAGACAGTACTCCAAGCAGCTCCAGAAGTCATGGGAGGAAATTTTGGTAAAATCATTGAGAGTGGTAAAGTAGCATTTGGATCTAAGTTGCGGAGTTGTGATTCTTATTCTATGTGGAGTAAGTATTTCTCATTGTGTACATTGAGTCAGAGTGTGTGTAGGATGTTGAAATCTACTTTTATTCTGGAGGAGCCATTTTCTTGTGAAGTAATGGACTGTGGGACATCTTTGTCAAGCCTTGTGGTTGAGCAGAGAGAGTTTACTCAAGTAGGTTGTGCATCCAGTTCTGAGGAAGTGGTGAGTTATGCTAGAGCAGTGTCTCTATATTCAGATCCAGTTAATTTTGATGCACGAGTGATGAAAGTGTATGTTCCACTCAAGTGTGGTGTTGACTTTCAGAGTCATATTGTGGGTGAAGGATTAAATCATACTAGGGAGCAGATGTTTGAGGCTCCAGGTGTGTATTTCAAGTTGGAGGATAAGGTTATCCTACCTAGTGTTAATCATTGTGAAGGGTTTCAGATTGTCCTTGGGCGTTTCTCAGGTAATCTGCTGTACATTTTCCAGATGTTAAGACCCTTAAACCTCTTGGTTGATTGGTTGTCATCAGACGTAAATCACTTGGGAAGTGATGGTGAGGGTTGTAAAGTTTTCGGCATGTTTTATTTAGTCTTTTGGAAGACTAGACGGTTGATGAAAGTGTGTGTTGTGTTCAAGTTCACCATCAGGGGGTGTGAACTTGTCTTCGGAGTTTTGATTGAGATATGGTGCCTAGGCATATGCCTGTTTTCTTTCACTGATCGTTATGACAGAGTTATGAGGCAATTGATTTCTGTGTTCCTTATGGATCATCTGAGTCAGTTCGATCAGGTAGTCTTTGCACTTATCTTGGGTTGTATTTCTTGGTTTGAAGGTCAAAGGTTTGCTAAGTGGGTGTCTTGTGTTTCGGAAGGTTCTATGAATGGGAAAGTTTTATACATAATTGTGAGGTTTATTGCTAATTTCTCTAATTTTAGTATCCATTGGGCGAGAGTATGTGTTCCACAGAGGATCAAGAGTTATGAAGAGCAGATGTCTGTGTCAGAGCATACCCAGGAGAAGTCCCAAATCTACTCAACATCCAGTCAGCTTCAATTAAGCAGTTCAGCTCCAGAAAAAGGGAGTAATGGAAAATGGAGTCTGTCTTGGAAAACTTCACCATGTGGAAAAGGGATCACATGGAAATACGGAACTGATCTTGGAGAAATAGTAGAAACAAATGAAAAGCTAAATTGCCATGATAACTGTGTGAAAGCAGCTACCTTTATTGACAATTCTATTCATGCTACTAATGATACTGTTGTAGATAGGAGTGTGAAATATGATCTGAAACAAAGTGAAATAAATGAGATAGTACCTTGGAGAGATAAATTTGCATACTCCAGTGACACATATGTAGAACATAGTCATAAGACTGAAATTTCTGAGTTTCCTGTAAGACTATATTTTGCGTGTTTTCATTTTTGTCCAGAAATGTGTTTTTATTACTTTTACATGTTTGGTGTAATTAATACCATAAATCTCAAGTGTCATACATTTTCCTTTAAAAAAATGCCATTGATTTTCAATCTATTGCATTTTTTTTTCTTGGAGGTGGAAGTGTTACGTACTCCTAGCAGAATACGTATATAAATTTAAAATAATTTTTTTTGTTCTATTATATCATTGCCTGTATATGTACACACATTGTGTTTTTGTAAATTATCGTGTGGTGTGGCAGCGTCAGTGGAGACAGGAGCGCGGTTGCTTTGCACACGTCTAATACCTGTTAAATTCGGGAAAGCTGGACCTGTTCAGTTGGGAGTTCCAGATGTCACTTTTATTTAGTTTAGGTAATTGTTTATTTTCTGTAATTAAACAGGTGGCATTGTACTTATATATTTTGTAAGTAACTATTATCTGTAATTTGCATTCTTGTGTGTTTTGAGAACAAGTGGTTGTTCAATTAGTTTTAAATATTAAAAAGTCCTTAGTTTCCATCCCTCATCCTGGGATGAGGCAGACGGGAGGTGAGAATTTGGGTAGCGACAGAGCGAGAGTTTAGTAGCTTCGGGGGACCAGGAAGAGTAACATGTGGGAGATAAGTCTGTTACTTCTTGTTGTGCCATATTTTATTATACTATATTAGGAGAAGGACAATACCTTTTGTTTGTTGTATAAGTTAACTTGACCATCTGTGTTTTTATATTATACTGTCTTGAATATATATCTATATAATATTTTGTATCTATTCTTCAGTCCTAAAGGAAGATTTTTATTTATGTGCTCATTACTTATCAAGGGGTTATACTGGTGACCCACTTTAGAGAGCAGCAGTGGTATCCCTAGACGTAATTAAAGCTTGGCTGCTGTAGGGTCACGAGCCGTAACGAACGATAGGTAACACCACACACCCCCACCAACGGGACACGCTCCCCGTGTCCCAAGGTAACACTCTCCATAATGCTACCTGCACCCACTAAAAATCTCCATGGCCCTCTCCAGGGTACACTAGACGGCGAACCCCAGACGTCAAATTATGCGTCGCTCGCTATGCCAAGGCGTGCATAATTCACTGCGCCTATTTTCTGTATCTACACCTGACAACGCTGGAACTCGCACAGTACTTTAGGTAATATTTCATTATCCTTAAAATATTCGATTTACACGTTACATGAAATTTAATTAACTTTAAATTACGTAGTTTTCACGCTTAATTTCACCTTGGCAACGGTTTCTCACTATTTCTGCCTTACCAACGATATAAAACAAGCTCCAAGGTGCGGCTCGCTTGGCCCACCCATCGCGTGGCCCACACATGGCCGCACATGGCCCACGCTGGCCCACGCTGGCCCACAATCACCCGCGCTAGTTTACATCGCCACGCTGTATAATCCGCACTACGAACACTGTATAAACCGCACTACGAACACTGCACTTGTTTTGGATCCCGATGCTTCAGTGGGCAGACTTGCATCTTAGACGTCTCTCGTTGCGGGAATCTGGAAAGAAAGAAATAAACACCACATGTGCCCCACAATGACCTAGTCCCTTTAATTAACTAACTCCTCTGACCTGGTCTCACCTGACCCCTTTTTCCTCCATCTAGTAACCACCATTCTCACCACAACCCGACGTCTACCATTTCCCGAACATTCCCTCACCAACTAAACCAGAACCACACTTCCTTCATCTCGCACAGTGTTCCAAAATCTGTTTGCGCTGCCACCAAATATGTCGTCTACCAATTCCCTAACATTCCCTCACCAACCAAAACAGGAACACTATGAAGGGACATATCGAAGGTTTTAAACGCCGTCGGGTTTTGTCATTTAATTACAAAGAATAGACTCTGACAAATAATAACATACTCTATTAGGTCAATACACTTCCAATACCCATAGACCACTTGACCTCCGCGATCACCACCCACACTCGTAACTTCCGCCTAAGTCCCTAATACGGAATGATTACTACAACGCTCCACACCCGGTTAGTCTTTCATTCAATACTCACATACTGCAGACTTAACTTGGTCACTAAGATCACATCAGGTTCTCGCATAGCTGTCTGCTACACTTCGCTGCTGCCGCAAACGGAGATCCAGAGGACTTCTCAGTTCAACTCCCACAATCAGACTGGCTCCAATCAGCCATCTACCTCAACCATTTCACCCCGCCTCTCAAGGAAGGTATAATCCGATTAACCTTATCTCTAGAAGCGGTAATCTTGTTCCTAGAAGCCTGAAGAATAATAATTCCTCTTTCCAGGAATTATTAATTTGGCTAAGTAGCTGCGGTCTTAATCCCTTGACCTTTCTTAGATATATGATCCATAGTCTGTCTACTTAACATGTACTTCCAATCATCATTCGTTAAGTGTTGTAGTAATGATCCTCTAGCTAATAATTCCTACTAACTTGTGGATTACAACACCACTCCCCTCCTTAAACACGCATTTGTCCCCATATGCATCATTGCAAAGGTTCCATTAGTGCAAGGACCTGGAGGATGCACCCACTATATATGTACAACTAAAAATTCATCCAATAAGTTCATCATACACACGATGAACTAAATTAAAATTTTCCCGACATGACTCACAACACTTCTCCAACATATACATTATATTCACATCATAGCACAGGTAAAATAGTCTGTAATAATTTTTCCCATCTCCAACAATGCACATATACCTAAATTACTGACATATAATTACATACAAACATAACCATAAAATTACATGGACCAGAATGCTGGCATTTAACAGAAATGACACTAGTCATTAATATATAAACAACACATATATATCTAAGGTTCTTTATCCTTAGTAACAAGTTAATAATAATTTAACATCTTGCCCTGTACTGTTGACATAAGGGCTTACAATGATCACACAATGTTTCACTGGCCTCCTCCACAATTGGCAGCATTACTTCTCTTGTCTTCGTGTCCCATGGTTGCTAGGTCATAGATCCTCCATGACCCAGACAAAACCCAGACTGTCCAGCCTGGTGAATGTTGTCAATGTCCCATCGT
This sequence comes from Procambarus clarkii, assembly GCF_040958095.1. NCBI lineage: Eukaryota > Metazoa > Arthropoda > Malacostraca > Decapoda > Cambaridae > Procambarus > Procambarus clarkii. The sequence goes on along the minus strand of NC_091222.1, from coordinate 21,882,678 downwards.
TGCTCTGAGCTAACGTGATCCTGGCCTCCAGAGCAACGGAGATTCCTACCCCAGGGTCATGTTCCCTCGGGTCTGTGCTGACGTCTCGTTCCAGAGCACCAACCCCAGAACGCTGTAGATACCTCCCAGCTCTCTGGTCATCCTTCCTTGCTGTGCTCACCACAGCTGTAGCACATTACTCTAGGCCCATCTCCTTACTCTCTCCCCGTATATAGCCTGAGCGCAGCTGCAAAATCATTGCAGCTATCCCCTTATCCCTGCTTTGATGTCAGGGGGCGAATTTCGCCTATAACGTCACGTTGGCTTCACTTCCTCCCCTTTTTCTTCTAGAATTACGGAGTGTAGCCTCATAGCTTCCCTTCTACTTTACCTGTGACATGTTCTGTGACATGATCCCGGGGGACCTTCTCAAGCCTAACACTCAGTAATGGTGCCGATGAGGTAATATACAGTATATACATACACATACATTATCACAATAAATACCTCATTAAAATAATTCCACAACTAATGTCACTAAAGCATCATACTGCCACTGGTTCGCCTCTAGCGAGATTCCTGTAACAACTTAATTAATGAGAAATTAGTATATCTACTTAGCTCGCCCACTGCAACCATCAACACCTGAAATTTTGAAATTCTACATTGTAATCTTATCCATAAGACTTATCCACTCCGACTTAATTAATGAAAATTTTTATGAAAAAAATGAAATTTTATTAGTCTTTTATCAGTCTTGCTAGAGATATCGACTTGGCTCGCCTACTGCAGCCACCAACTCCTGCAATTATCCACATTTCATCTTATCCATAAGACTTAACCACTCCGACTTAATTAATGAAAATTTTTATTGAAAATAATGAATTTTTATTAGTCTTTTATGAGTCTTGCTAGATATATCGACTTGGCTCGCCTACTGCAGCCATCAACTCCTGCAATTATCCACATTTCATCTTATCCATAAGACTTACCCACTCCGACACACCATCTCCTCTGGTCATCCCAACCACTGATGACCTCATTATAACGCCACACATCCCCACAACCACTTCCTGCGTCCTAACGCACCGACCTTGCTACGCCAATACTCACCTAACCGACCACTACCTGGCGCCCCTGCGCCACCATATACTCCACAACACCATACTCCATACCAGGCGTCCAAACGCCACCACACTACACCACCCAATGGCTTCCCCAACGCTATCAACCCTCGGCGTCTCCAATGCCATCAACACCAAGCACGGCGTCCCCAACGCCCTCAACACAACACACGGCGTCCCCAACGCCCTCAACACAACACAGCGTCCCCAACGCCCTCAACACAACACACGGCGACCCCAACGCCCTCAACAAAACACACGGCGTCCCCAACGCCCTCAACACAAAAACACGGCGTCCCCAACGCCCTCAACACAACACACGGCGTCCCCAACGCCCTCAACACAACACACGGCGTCCCCAACGCCCTCAACACAACACACTGCGTCCCCAACGCCCTCAAAACAACACACGGTGTCCCCAACGCCCTCAACACAACACACGGCGTCCCCAACGCCCTCAACACAACACACGGCGTCCCCAACGCCCTCAACACAACACACGGTGTCCCTAACGCCCTCAACACACACACAGCGTCTTCAACGCCCTCAACACAACACACGGCGTCTTCAACGCCCTCAACAGGAGGGCGTGGGAGGAAATGATGTTGGTCAAGTTAGGAGTGAGGAACTGATTCAGAGGTATAAAACAGCCAAAGAATTAGTTAGGAGCAAGGAAGGAATCCCGATCATATGTGGCATTCTTCCAAGAAAGGGAATGGGAAATGAATGGATGTCGAGGGCAATTGGTGTCAATTGCCGGCTGGAAAGATATTGCAAATCAAATGCAATATCTTTCATAGACAACTGGGAACACTTCTATGGAAGAAATGAAATGTATGCTCGTGATGGGGTGCATCTATCGAGAGCTGGGGTTGTTGCTGTTGCGAACTCGTTGGAAGAAGTGGTTAGAGGTGTTTGTTTGGGTTTAAACTGTTAGTAGCTAGAGGTATGGGAATTGATTTGGAGGAAGGAAGTAATAAAAGTATGTGTTTGTGGGAGAAAGAAATTGGCAAAATGATCAGGGAAAGAGAAGGGCCTCAAAATAACAATTCACTTAGGGTATATTACACTAACAGTAGAAGTCTAAGAAATAAAATTAACGAATTAAATGCTCTTGTATGCACAGAAAAAATAGATATTATTGCACTTACGAAACGTGGATGAATGTAGAAAATAGAGAACTATTAGCTGAATATCAAATAAATGGATTTAAACTATTTCACACAGATAGATATATTAGACGAGGAGGTGGAGTAGCCATATATGTTAGGGACAATTTGAAATGTAGTCTCAAAGAGGGAATCAAAACTGAGCCACACACAGAAACTATTTGGATAGAATTAAACGAAAAAGCTAATAATATTATAATAGGAGTTATATATAGGCCACCAAATTTAGACAGAATGGAAGCAAAGCATCTATGGGATGAAATATCTAGAGCATCTAGATTTAACAGTATTTATGTCATGGGTGACTTTAATTTTAGTGGAATAAACTGGTTGAACAAAACAGGGAATAGTGAAGCAGAAGATTTTCTAGAATTATTTGACGATTGCTTTCTTACGCAACACATTAAGGAACCAACACGGGAAAATAATATTTTAGATTTAGCGTTAACTAACAGGGAAACACAAATTAATGACATCGAAATAGGGAGTGAGCTAGGGAACAGTGACCACAAAGAAATCAGATTTAGCATAGAATGGAATAGACCTGTAGGAGAAAATTCTGTTAAAGTGCCAGATTTTCCCAGTCAGAGTGGGAAAATGTTGTAAGCGGAGTGCCTCAAGGCTCTGTCCTGGGACCTCTGTTGTTTATAATATATATAAACGATTTAGATTCAGGTTTGAGTAGCAACATTTGCAAATTTGCCGATGATACGAAAATCGGTAGGGAAATTAATTCGGAGGAGGACTCACTATCACTTCAAGTTGATCTAGATAGGGTTTTGAAATGGTCAAAGGATTGGCAGATGCAGTTTAATGCTGATAAATGTAAAGTTCTGAGGTTAGGTAATGATGATAGAGTTACAAGATACGAGCTAGATGGTGTTGTGATTGCGAAGTCGGATTGCGAAAGGGATCTGGGAGTTATGATTAGTAAGAATTTAAAACATAAGGATCAATGCATAAATGTTCGTAATAAGGCAAATCGGACACTTGGATTTATTAATCGCAGCGTTAGTAACAAGACACCTAGTGTGGTTCTCAAGCTATATCTTGCTCTAGTTAGGCCCCATTTAGATTATGCAGTTCAGTTTTGGTCGCCATATTATAGAATGGATATAAATTCACTTGAACGTGTCCAGCGTAGGATGACTAAGTTAATTCCCCAAATTAGAAATCTTTCATATGAAGAAAGATTAACAAAGCTTAAGTTGCATTCACTGGAAAGGCGAAGAGTTAGGGGCGACATGATAGAGGTTTACAAGTGGGTGAATGGACATAACAAGGGGGATATTAATAGGGTATTAAAAGTATCAACACAGGACAGAACACGAAACAATGGGTATAAATTGGAGAAGTTTAGATTTAGGAAAGACTTGGGTAAATACTGGTTCAGTAACAGGGTTGTAGATTTGTGGAACCAATTGCCGCGTAACGTGGTGGAGGTGGGGTCCCTCGATTGTTTCAAGCGCGGGTTGGACAAGTATATGAGTGGGATTGGGTGGTTATAGAATAGGAGCTGCCTCGTATGGGCCAATAGGCCTTCTGCAGTTACCTTTGTTCTTATGTTCTTATGTTCTTATGTTTCCTTTGGTATAGCCATGCCCTAATCCAGCTTAATATAGCACCCCCAAAACCATGAGACTCTAACTTTTTAATCAGTCTTTCATGTGGCACTGTATCAAAAGCTTTGCTAAAGTCAAGGTACACAACATCGCAATCCTTACCACTATCAACTGCCTCAACAATGCTAGAATAAAAAGATAACAAATTTGTTAAAAATGAACGGCCATTTATAAAACCCATGTTGCGACTCAATTATTAATTTATGTTTTTCAAGATGAAGACGAATTTTATTTGTTATTATAGATTCGAGTAACTTTCCCACAATAGACGTTAGGCTAATTGGTCGATAGTTAGACGCAAGTGATCTATCTCCTTTCTTAAAAACTGGTATCACATTAGCAACTTTCCAAAACTCTGGCACTCTGCCTGACTATTGATTTATTAAATATGGTTGACAGTGGGTCACAAAGCTCCTCTTTGCATTCTTTAAGCACCCTAGCAAACACTTCATCCGGCCCTGGGGATTTGTTTAGTTTGAGTTTTACTATTTGTTTAAGAACATCCTCCCTGGTAACTGTTAAACTCGTCAACCTGTCCTCGTCCCCACCCACATAGACTTGTTCGGCTGATGGCATATTGTTAAGTTCCTCTTTAGTAAATACAGATACAAAATATTTATTAAAAATACTACTCATCTCTTCATCACTATCTGTTATTTGACCTGTCTCAGTTTTTAATGGACCTTTTCCCTAGTCTTAGTACGATATAACTGAAAAAACCTTTAGGATTTGTCTTTGCTTGCCCTGCTATACGAACTTCATAGTTTCTTTTTGCTTTCCTTATCTCTTTTTTAACATTTCTAACCAGTTGTACGAATTCCTGTTCTAAAGTGACCTCCCCATTTTTAATCCTTTTGTACCAAGCTCTCTTTTTACCTATAAGGTTCTTCAAATTCTTTGTTATCCACTTTGGGTCATTAGTATTCGATCTATTCAATTTGTATGGTATACTACGTTCCTGTGCTTTGTTTAGAATATTCTTAAATAAGTTATATATTGAATCCACATCGAAATTACGTCACCTATCGCTGGGTTCATGCCTCGCTCCAAGACCGGCCTCCACCCAATACCCAAAACTTTCCAATCAATTTGACCCAAACAATTTCTAAGGCTATTAAAATCAGCTTTTCGAAAATCTGGCACTTTAACAGAATTTTCTCCCATAGGTCTATTCCATTCTATGCTAAATCTGATTTCTTTGTGATCACTGTTCCCTAGCTCACTCCCTATTTCGATGTCATTAATTTGTGTTTCCCTGTTAGTTAAATCTAAAATATTATTTTCCTGTGTTGGTTCCTTAATGTGTTGCGTAAGAAAGCAATCGTCAATTAATTCTAGAAAATCTTCTGCTTCACTATTCCCTGTTTTGTTCAACCAGTTTATTCCACTAAAATTAAACTCACCCCATGACGTAAATACTGTTAGATCTAGATGCCCTAGATATTTCATCCCATAGATGCCTTGCTTCCATTCTGTCTAAATTTGGTGGCCTATATATAACTCCTATTATAATATTATTTGCTTTTTCGTATAATTCTATCCAAATAGTTTCTGTGTGTGGCTCAGTTTTGATTCCCTCTTTGAGACTACATTTAAAATTGTCCCTAACATATATGGCTACTCCACCTCCTCGTCTAATATATCTATCTGTGTGAAATAGTTTAAATCCCTTTATTTGATATTCAGCTAATAGTTCTCTATTTTCTACATTCATCCACGTTTCGGTAAGTGCAATAATATCTATTTTTTCTGTGCAGACAAGAGCATTTAATTCGTTAATTTTATTTCTTAGACTTCTACTGTTAGTGTAATATACCCTAAGTGAATTGTTATTTTGAGGCCCTTCTCTTTCCCTGATCATTTTGCCAATTCCTTTCTCCCACAAACACGTACTTTTATTATCTCCTTCCTCCCAATCAATTCCCATACCTCTATCAGCTAACAGTTTAAACCCAAACAAACACCTTTAACCACTTCTTCCAACGAGTTCGCAACAGCAACAACCCCAGGTCTCGATAGATGCACCCCATCACGAGCATACATTTCATTTCTTCCATAGAAGTGTTCCCAGTTGTCTATGAAAGATATTGCATTTGATTTGCAATATCTTTCCAGCCAGCAATTGACCCCAATTGCCCTCGACATCCATTCATTTCCTACTCCCTTTCTTAGAAGAATGCCACATATGATCGGGATTCCTCCCTTGCTCCTAACTAATTCAATGGCTGTCCTAAATCTCTGTATTAGTTCCTCACTCCTAACTCGTCCAACATCATTACCCCCTGCACTAATACAAATAATGGGTTTGTTCCCATTTCCTGTCATAATATCATTCATGTTTCCAACAATATCACCAATTCCAGCTCCCGGATAGCAAACCCTTAATCTGCTCCCCCTATCTCTGGCACAAAATGTTCTGTCTAAATACCTCACCTGGGAATCTCCCACAACCAAAATTCGCTTTGATTTTCCCTTTTCCTTTCGAGCAGTTTGAGGGACCTGCGCTTCAATGCTCCTCGTTACTTTGTCTTTGCCACCTCGTTGAACAACAGGTTCAACACAGCACTCGTCCTCTAATACGTCAAATGCGTTAAAAGTCCTTAGGTGTAGGCTATTAGTTGTCGGTTTTGCCAAGGTCTTCTTAAGACCCCTGTCTTTCACAACTTGCCAAGACGAGGACTTCTTAATACTGGTCTCGTCAGTCCTTCTTAATGAGGTCCCATCAACACTGGCCTCCTCCTTCGTTTCCTCCCGAAGTCTCAGCCGTCGTACCTCCTCCCGCAGGGAATCCATCTCTGCTCTCAGAGCTCCAACCAGACTCACCAAATCTTTTACTAATCCTTCCATAATTGCAATAATAATGTTATTAGAATCGGAGCTCCAGCTAACACAACCTCTCACTGTGACTGCACCTGACTGACTGGTGCACCTGACTGACTGCTTTCGATGTGGATTCAATATATAACTTATTTAAGAATATTCTAAACAAAGCACAGGAACGTAGTATACCATACAAATTGAATAGATCGAATACTAATGACCCAAAGTGGATAACTAAGAATTTGAAGAACCTTATAGGTAAAAAGAGAGCTTGGTACAAAAGGATTAAAAATGGGGAGGTCACTTTAGAACAGGAATTCGTACAACTGGTTAGAAATGTTAAAAAAGAGATAAGGAAAGCAAAAAGAAACTATGAAGTTCGCATAGCAGGGCAAGCAATGACAAATCCTAAAGGTTTTTTTCAGTTATATCGTACTAAGACTAGGGAAAGGATAGGTCCATTAAAAACTGTGACAGGTCAAATAACAGATAGTGATGAAGAGATGAGTAGTATTTTTAATAAATATTTTGTATCTGTATTTACTAAAGAGGAACTTAACAATATGCCTACAGCCGAACAAGTCTATGTGGGTGGGGACGAGGACAGGTTGACGAGTTTAGCAGTTACCAGGGAGGACGTTCTTAAACAAATAGTAAAACTCAAACCAAACAAATCCCCAGGGCTGGATGAAGTGTTTGCCAGGGTGCTTAAGGAATGAAAAGAGGAGCTTTGTGACCCACTGTCAACCATATTTAATAAATCAATAGAGTCAGGCAGAGTGCCAGAGTTTTGGAAAGTTGCTAATGTGATACCAGTTTTTAAGAAAGGAGATAGATCACTTGCGTCTAACTATCGACCAATTAGCCTAACGTCTATTGTGGGAAAGTTACTCGAATCTATAATAGCAAATAAAATTCGTCTTCATCTTGAAAAACATAAATTAATAATTGAGTCGCAACATGGTTTTATAAATGGCAGTTCATGTTTAACAAATTTGTTATCTTTTTATTCTAGCATAGTTGAGGCAGTTCATAGTGGTAAGGATTGTGATGTTGTGTACCTTGACTTTAGCAAAGCTTTTGATACAGTGCCACATGAAAGACTAATTAAAAAGATAGAGTCTCATGGTATTGGGGGTGCTATATTAAGCGGGATTAGGGCATGGCTATACCAAAGGAAACAGAGAGTTAGTATAAATGGAATCAAGTCGGAGTGGGAAAATGTTGTAAGTGGAGTGCCTCAAGGCTCTGTCCTGGGACCTTTGTTGTTTATAATATATATAAATGATTTAGATTCAGGTTTGAGTAGCAACATTTGCAAATTTGCCGATGATACGAAAATCGGTAGGGAAATTAATTCAGAGGACTCATTATCACTTCAAGTTGATCTAGATAGGGTTTTGAAATGGTCAAATGATTGGCAGATGCAGTTTAATGCTGATAAATGTAAAGTTCAGAGGTTAGGTAATGATGATAGAGTTACAAGATACGAGCTAGATGGTGTTGAGATTGCGAAGTCGGATTGCGAAAGGGATCTGGGAGTTATGATTAGTAAGAATTTAAAACAAAAGGATCAATGCATAAATGTTCGTAATAAGGCAAATCGGACACTTGGATTTATTAATCGCAGCGTTAGTAACAAGACACCTGGTGTGGTTCTCAATCTATATCTTGCTCTAGTTAGGCCACATTTAGATTATGCAGTTCAGTTTTGGTCGCCATATTATAGAATGGATATAAATTCACTTGAACGTGTCCAGCGTAGGATGACTAAGTTAATTCCCCAAATTAGAAATCTTTCATATGAAGAAAGATTAACAAAGCTTAAGTTGCATTCACTGGAAAGGCGAAGAGTTAGGGGTGACATGATAGAGGTTTACAAGTGGGTGAATGGACATAACAAAGGGGATATTAATAGGGTATTAAAAGTATCAACACAAGACAGAACACGAAACAATGGGTATAAATTGGATAAGTTTAGATTTAGGAAAGACTTGGGTAAATACTGGTTCAGTAACAGGGTTGTTGATTTGTGGAACCAATTACCGCGTAACGTGCTGGAGGTGGGGTCCCTCGATTGTTTCAAGCGCGGGTTGGACAAGTATATGAGTGGGATTGGGTGGTTATAAATAGGAGCTGCCTCGTATGGGCCAATAGGCCTTCTGCAGTTGAATTGTTCTTATGTTAACACAATACACGGCGTCCCCAACGCCCTCAACACAACACACGGCGTCCCCAACGCCCTCAACACAACACACACGGCGTCCCCCAACACCATTACCACCACAGGCATATGCTTTGCGCCAGAGCGCATCAAAACACCACGAGACGTCACCACCAATAAGTAACCAGATGCCACACACACTCCCTTTTCTCTCGTAATCCGTTAATTACTTGACCAACACTCGTCAGGCATAATTTCTTGTGTAGTGGCCACCCGCCACACTCTACCACCTGCGTTAACATACTTCAACGCTAATGTCTACAATACACCCGGTGTTACAACAACCAGTTATGCTACACATGCTACACCTTGGCGCTACAATGCCAACATTGTCATGCACTATACTACATCCATAATATCAACAGTCAAAACATGCACATTTCACTACAGTAAATACTATGCATTACGCTGGCGTTTAATAAGCCGCTACACGTGCATTACACTACACACCCCGGCGTACAAATGCCAATACACAACCATGCACTACACTTGGCGTCCAAACACCAATACAGAACCATGCACTACTCCCGGTGCCACATGTTACGTACTCCTAGCAGAATACGTATATAAATTTAAAATAATTTTTTTTGTTCTATTATATCATTGCCTGTATATGTACACACATTGTGTTTTTGTAAATTATCGTGTGGTGTGGCAGCGTCAGTGGAGACAGGAGCGCAGTTGCTTTGCACACGTCTAATACCTGTTAAATTCGGGAAAGCTGGACCTGTTCAGTTGGGAGTTCCAGATGTCACTTTTATTTAGTTTAGGTAATTGTTTATTTTCTGTAATTAAACAGGTGGCATTGTACTTATATATTTTGTAAGTAACTATTATCTGTAATTTGCATTCTTGTGTGTTTTGAGAATAAGTGGTTGTTCAATTAGTTTTAAATATTAAAAAGTCCTTAGTTTCCATCCCTCATCCTGGGATGAGGCAGACGGGAGGTGAGAATTTGGGTAGCGACAGAGCGAGAGTTCAGTAGCTTCGGGGGACCAGGAAGAGTAACATGTGGGAGATAAGTCTGTTACTTCTTGTTGTGCCATATTTTATTATACTATATTAGGAGAAGGACAATACCTTTTGTTTGTTGTATAAGTTAACTTGACCATCTGTGTTTTTATATTATACTGTCTTGAATATATATCTATATAATATTTTGTATCTATTCTTCAGTCCTAAAGGAAGATTTTTATTTATGTGCTCATTACTTATCAAGGGGTTATACTGGTGACCCGCTTTAGAGAGCAGCAGTGGTATCCCTAGACGTAATTAAAGCTTGGCTGCTGTAGGGTCACGAGCCGTAACAAACGATAGGTAACAAAGAGTTATGGGGGCCTGTCCGGGAGATATTGTTCCTACTTAACTGTGCTAATCTAACCTTGCCTTCCTAGGTAACATTGTGTCAAGTGTCTGTGTGTTTCTTAAGAACTATTCCATGTGCCAAGCAAGCTTTCCTGTGTGTCAAGTAACAACGTTTCACGATTTTGAGGTAAGTCATCCTATATATTTTGTTTGTGCAGTGAGGCCAAGCGAATTTTCAGTGTGGTGACAATTTTACAGTGAAGTGTAGTGCAGTGCCATTGTTTTAATTATTTTTGTGAATCAAGTGCCAAGTGTTAGTAACGATGGAGGAGAAAGTTGCAGCGTTGGTGGCTCACCCAGACTTTGAAGGGATTCAGAGCCTTAAAAAGACTGAGTTAATACAAATGGCAAATCAGTTGGATTTGACCGCCAACAATAGAATGGTTAAAGCCCAAATATTGAAAGTCATTGTGACACATTTTGTTGAGAATGGAGAGTTAGAGGAAGAAATTCTAGAGGAGTTAAGAGAGGAGTCGAGTGATCAGATGACGTTAAAGCGTCTTGAGTTAGAAGCGCAAATAGCCAATGCTAAGCTTGAAGCTCAAAAAGAACAGAAAATATTAGAGGCTGAAGCTCGTCAAAGAGAGTTTGAAGCTCAAAAGGAACAGAAACAATTAGAGCTTGAAGCTCAAAAAGAACAGAGAATATTAGAACTTGAAGCTCAAAAAGAACAGCAAATATTAGAGGCTGAAGCTCAGCAGAGGGAGCTTGAGACTAGACGTTTAGAAATTGAGGCACAGTTGCAAATAGAAGCCACAAAGAAGCAACAAGCCGAGGAACAAACTAGGCAATTAGAGATTCAACAACAAATGGCTGACACTAACTTCAGGCTTGAATCACAGCGTATGGCAGCTGGGCATGGAAATACTAGTAATGTTTCAATAAATAGTGATAATAATCCCATCAGGACGCATAAGTATATAGAGTTGCCCAAGTTCAATGAGGAGGATCCTGAGGTTTTCTTTGCACATTTTTATAAAATTGCCATCAGTATGAACTGGCCAAGGGATCAGTGGGTAGCCATTATGCAGTCTCAATTTAAGGGGCGTAGTCAGGAGGTTTTTACATCCCTACCTGACGCTCATAGCTTTGATTACGAATTTGTAAAGAAAAGCATCTTAAATGCATACCAAATAAATCCAGAGGCACACAGGCAAAAGTTTCGGAACCTAAGGAGGATAAGTGATCAGACAATAGCAGATTTTACTCGTCAGAAGACAAATTTTTGCAACAGATGGTTAAAGTCACTTTCAGTCACTGACTTTGATGCTCTAAAGAATCTTCTTATAATGGAAGAAGTATTGTCATGTCTCCCAGACCAGTTGTCTACTTTTATGGTAGAACAAAAGAATGTAACAGACATTTATGAGCTGTCAAAGCTCGCGGATGAGCATGAGTTGTTGACTAAGGCCCAGTTTACGGCCACTTCACCTAAGTCTAGTCGTAGAGTAAATTATAATGCTCCCCGAACTCCTTATCAAAATCCATCCCGTCCTAGTGCTCCAGTTACTCCCATGAGCTCTTCTCTTACAAAACCTAACCCTGCTACTTCCTTGTCAGGAATGTCAAATAATAATAAGGTTATTTCTAAACCTACAGTTGGTTCCACAGGTGTGTCCACTGTAAGGTCTTGTTCCCATTGTAAGAGAAAAGGCCATGGAATTAATTCCTGTTTTATATTGCACTCTGAGTTACGACCAACTGGTCTCATTTATTGCAGAGGTGTGCAAAATAAACTTACTAATAAACATGTAACTGTAAATCCCAATTGGGTGAAACAGTATTCACCATATATGTCTTCAGGTGAAGTTTTGTGTATTAATGGGAAGTGGAAGCCAGTGGTTATTCTTCGTGATACAGGTGCTTCCCAAACCATAATTTCATCCAGTATTCTTTCTGATGTTGAAAAGAGAGAGACTGGAATGTTTGTTGTTCTTCAGAGTGTTGCAGGATGTAAAACTGTACCTCTAATAGACATTAATTTCAGATCCACCATTACACCAAGTTTATGCACTGTGGGTGTTAGTACACAGTTGCCCATCCCAGGTGTGGATGTTATATTGGGTAATGATGTGGCCATAAATCATGTTGTGGGTGAGATTGATCCCCGTTTGTGTAAACAGCCAGTTGCAGCCCATGTTTATTCTGCCTGTGCTGAAGTTAGTTCTATGAATGAACCTGTTGTAGAAGATGGTTTTGTCCATTCTACCTGTGCTGATGTCAGTACTATTATAAATCCAGTTGTCAGTTCTGATGTTGTTACTCAAGCATTTGTTCCAGTAACCAGTACCCCTTCAGTGGAGAAGTGGGATGTGGTTGTTCCAGATTCCTGTGTGGCCGATTTAGTTGTTGAGAGTAAGCCTGATACTATGACTCTGCTTTATTCCAATAAATTGGGAAAGGATGTCCATGTACCATTGTCTTGCCCGCTCACTACGAACGTTGTGCCAGGAGTTGAGAGAAACTTAAAAGCCACGACTCTGTATTCCAGCCAAGTGAATGGTTTAGGACAAGATGTCGGGTTGGCAGAAGTATTCCCGCTCACTCCAAGTTTAGAATCAGTTGTCGAGAGTAAGTCTGTTGTAGAGGCCCCGCCTCACCCTAGTCAAGGTGATATAATAGGGGAGGAGGTCAAACTACCTGTTACTTGCCCGCTCGTTTCAGATTCCCTTAATTTAAGTGCATTGAGTAGAACTGACCCTAAGATTTCAGAGAGAAGCAAGGAGACAGTCTGTACTGTAGATCCAGTTTTGGAGAGTGTGGGAAAGCAGCCAGAGGATCAGCTTCTGTTGAGTAGATGGAGACCCATTGAGCCTCCCTCTTCAGTTGTCTGTGAGGATGTGACCCAGCTTGGTAGTGATATTATTGATTGTGAGCAGACAGTACTCCAAGCAGCTCCAGAAGTCATGGGAGGAAATTTTGGTAAAATCATTGAGAGTGGTAAAGTAGCATTTGGATCTAAGTTGCGGAGTTGTGATTCTTATTCTATGTGGAGTAAGTATTTCTCATTGTGTACATTGAGTCAGAGTGTGTGTAGGATGTTGAAATCTACTTTTATTCTGCAGGAGCCATTTTCTTGTGAAGTAATGGACTGTGGGACATCTTTGTCAAGCCTTGTGGTTGAGCAGAGAGAGTTTACTCAAGTTGGTTGTGCATCCAGTTCTGAGGAAGTGGTGAGTTATGCTAGAGCAGTGTCTCTATATTCAGATCCAGTTAATTTTGATGCACGAGTGATGAAAGTGTATGTTCCACTCAAGTGTGGTGTTGACTTTCAGAGTCATATTGTGGGTGAAGGATTAAATCATACTGGGGAGCAGATGTTTGAGGCTCCAGGTGTGTATTTCAAGTTGGAGGATAAGGTTATCCTGCCTAGTGTTAATCATTGTGAAGGGTTTCAGATTGTCCTTGGGCGTTTCTCAGGTAATCTGCTGTACATTTTCCAGATGTTAAGACCCTTAAACCTCTTGGTTGATTGGTTGTCATCAGACGTAAATCACTTGGGAAGTGATGGTGAGGGTTGTAAAGTTTTCGGCATGTTTTATTTAGTCTTTTGGAAGACTAGACGGTTGATGAAAGTGTGTGTTGTGTTCAAGTTCACCATCAGGGGGTGTGAACTTGTCTTCGGAGTTTTGATTGAGATATGGTGCCTAGGCATATGCCTGTTTTCTTTCACTGATCGTTATGACAGAGTTATGAGGCAATTGATTTCTGTGTTCCTTATGGATCATCTGAGTCAGTTCGATCAGGTAGTCTTTGCACTTATCTTGGGTTGTATTTCTTGGTTTGAAGGTCAAAGGTTTGCTAAGTCGGTGTCTTGTGTTTTGGAAGGTTCTATGAATGGGAAAGTTTTATACATAATTGTGAGGTTTAATGCTAATTTCTCTAATTTTAGTATCCATTGGGCGAGAGTATGTATTCCACAGAGGATCAAGAGTGATGAAGAGCAGATGTCTGTGTCAGTGCATACCCAGGAGAAGTCCCAAATCTACTCAACATCCAGTCAGCTTCAATTAAGCAGTTCAGCTCCAGAAAAAGGGAGTAATGGAAAATGGAGTCTGTCTTGGAAAACTTCACCATGTGGAAAAGGGATCACATGGAAATACGGAACTGATCTTGGAGAAATAGTAGAAACAAATGAAAAGCTAAATTGCCATGATAACTGTGTGAAAGCAGCTACCTTTATTGACAATTCTATTCATGCTACTAATGATACTGTTGTAGATAGGAGTGTGAAATATGATCTGAAACAAAGTGAAATAAATGAGATAGTACCTTGGAGAGATAAATTTGCATACTCCAGTGACACATATGTAGAACATAGTCATAAGACTGAAATTTCTGAGTTTCCTGTAAGACTATATTTGGCGTGTTTTCATTTTTGTCCAGAAATGTGTTCTTATTACTTTTACATGTTTGGTGTAATTAATACCATAAATCTCAAGTGTCATACATTTTCCTTTAAAAAAATGCCATTGATTTTCAATCTATTGCATTTTTTTTCTTGGAGGTGGAAGTGTTACGTACTCCTAGCAGAATACGTATATAAATTTAAAATAATTTTTTTTGTTCTATTATATCATTGCCTGTATATGTACACACATTGTGTTTTTGTAAATTATCGTGTGGTGTGGCAGCGTCAGTGGAGACAGGAGCGCGGTTGCTTTGCACACGTCTAATACCTGTTAAATTCGGGAAAGCTGGACCTGTTCAGTTGGGAGTTCCAGATGTCACTTTTATTTAGTTTAGGTAATTGTTTATTTTCTGTAATTAAACAGGTGGCATTGTACTTATATATTTTGTAAGTAACTATTATCTGTAATTTGCATTCTTGTGTGTTTTGAGAACAAGTGGTTGTTCAATTAGTTTTAAATATTAAAAAGTCCTTAGTTTCCATCCCTCATCCTGGGATGAGGCAGACGGGAGGTGAGAATTTGGGTAGTGACAGAGCGAGAGTTTAGTAGCTTCGGGGGACCAGGAAGAGTAACATGTGGGAGATAAGTCTGTTACTTCTTGTTGTGCCATATTTTATTATACTATATTAGGAGAAGGACAGTACCTTTTGTTTGTTGTATAAGTTAACTTGACCATCTGTGTTTTTATATTATACTGTCTTGAATATATATCTATATAATATTTTGTATCTATTCTTCAGTCCTAAAGGAAGATTTTTATTTATGTGCTCATTACTTATCAAGGGGTTATACTGGTGACCCGCTTTAGAGAGCAGCAGTGGTATCCCTAGACGTAATTAAAGCTTGGCTGCTGTAGGGTCACGAGCCGTAACGAACGATAGGTAACACCACACACCCCCACCAACGGGACATGCTCCTCGTGTCCCAAGGTAACACTCTCCATAATGCTACCTGCACCCACTAAAAATCTCCATGGCCCTCTCCAGGGTACACTAGATGGCGAACCCCAGACGTCAAATTATGCGTCGCTCGCTATGCCAAGGCGTGCATAATTCACTGCGCCTATTTTCTGTATCTACACCTGACAACGCTGGAACTCGCACAGTACTTTAGGTAATATTTCATTATCCTTAAAATATTCGATTTACACGTTACATGAAATTTAATTAACTTTAAATTACGTAGTTTTCACGCTTAATTTCACCTTAGCAACGGTTTCTCACTATTTCTGCCTTACCAACGATATAAAACAAGCTCCAAGGTGCGGCTCGCTTGGCCCACCCATCGCGTGGCCCACACATGGCCGCACATGGCCCACGCTGGCCCACAATCACCCGCGCTAGTTTACCTCGCCACGCTGTATAATCCGCACTACGAACACTGTATAAACCGCACTACGAACACTGCACTTGTTTTGGATCCCGATGCTTCAGTGGGCAGACTTGCATCTTAGACGTCTCTCGTTGCGGGAATCTGGAAAGAAAGAAATAAACACCACATGTGCCCCACAATGACCTAGTCCCTTTAATTAACTAACTCCTCTGACCTGGTCTCACTTGACCCCTTTTTCCTCCGTCTAGTAACCACCATTCTCACCACAACCCGACGTCTACCATTTCCCGAACATTCCCTCACCAACTAAACCAGAACCACACTTCCTTCATCTCGCACAGTGTTCCAAAATCTGTTTGCGCTGCCACCAAATATGTCGTCTACCAATTCCCTAACATTCCCTCACCAACCAAAACAGGAACACTATGAAGGGACATATCGAAGGTTTTAAACGCCGTCGGGTTTTGTCATTTAATTACAAAGAATAGACTCTGACAAATAATAACATATTAACATACTCTATTAGGTCAATACACTTCCAATACCCATAGACCACTTGACCTCCGCGATCACCACCCACACTCGTAACTTCCGCCTAAGTCCCTAATACGGAATGATTACTACAACGCTCCACACCCGGTTAGTCTTTCATTCAATACTCACATACTGCAGACTTAACTTGGTCACTAAGATCACATCAGGTTCTCGCATAGCTGTCTGCTACACTTCGCTGCTGCCGCAAACGGAGATCCAGAGGACTTCTCAGTTCAACTCCCACAATCAGACTGGCTCCAATCAGCCATCTACCTCAACCATTTCACCCCGCCTCTCAAGGAAGGTATAATCCGATTAACCTTATCTCTAGAAGCGGTAATCTTGTTCCTAGAAGCCTGAAGAATAATAATTCCTCTTTCCAGGAATTATTAATTTGGCTAAGTAGCTGCGGTCTTAATCCCTTGACCTTTCTTAGATATATGATCCATAGTCTGTCTACTTAACATGTACTTCCAATCATCATTCGTTAAGTGTTGTAGTAATGATCCTCTAGCTAATAATTCCTACTAACTTGTGGATTACAACACCACTCCCCTCCTTAAACACGCATTTGTCCCCATATGCATCATTGCAAAGGTTCCATTAGTGCAAGGACCTGGAGGATGCACCCACTATATATGTACAACTAAAAATTCATCCAATAAGTTCATCATACACACGATGAACTAAATTAAAATTTTCCCGACATGACTCACAACACTTCTCCAACATTTACATTATATTCACATCATAGCACAGGTAAAATAGTCTGTAATAATTTTTCCCATCTCCAACAATGCACATATACCTAAATTGCTGACATATAATTACATACAAACATAACCATAAAATTACATGGACCAGAATGCTGGCATTTAACAGAAATGACACTAGTCATTAATATATAAACAACACATATATATCTAAGGTTCTTCATCCTTAGTAACAAGTTAATAATAATTTAACATCTTGCCCTGTACTGTTGACATAAGGGCTTACAATGATCACACAATGTTTCACTGGCCTCCTCCACAATTGGCAGCATTACTTCTCTTGTCTTCGTGTCCCATGGTTGCTAGGTCATAGATCCTCCATGACCCAGACAAAACCCAGGCTGTCCAGCCTGGTGAATGTTGTCAATGTCCCATCGTTGCTCTGAGCTAACGTGATCCTGGCCTCCAGAGCAACGGAGATTCCTACCCCAGGGTCATGTTCCCTCGGGTCTGTGCTGACGTCTCGTTCCAGAGCACCAACCCCAGAACGCTGTAGATACCTCCCAGCTCTCTGGTCATCCTTCCTTGCTGTGCTCACCACAGCTGTAGCACATTACTCTAGGCCCATCTGCCCAGAGTGTGTCCACCTGTATTCACACCTTCCTGACCGCTGTACCTGCAAAATATTCCCTCGGAGCCCCCTGGCTCGATCCCATTATTACATAACCCCCTCGGCTCCTTACTCTCTCCCCGTATATAGCCTGAGCGCAGCTGCAAAATCATTGCAGCTATCCCCTTATCCCTGCTTTGATGTCAGGGGGCGAATTTCGCCTATAACGTCACGTTGGCTTCACTTCCTCCCCTTTTTCTTCTAGAATTACTGAGTGTAGCCTCATAGCTTCCCTTCTACTTTACCTGTGACATGTTCTGTGACATGATCCCGGGGGACCTTCTCAAGCCTAACACTCAGTAATGGTGCCGAAGAGGTAATATACAGTATATACATACACATACATTATCACAATAAATACCTCATTAAAATAATTCCACAACTAATGTCACTAAAGCATCATACTGCCACTGGTTCGCCTCTAGCGAGATTCCTGTAACAACTTAATTAATGAGAAATTAGTATATCTACTTAGCTCGCCCACTGCAACCATCAACACCTGAAATTTTGAAATTCTACATTGTAATCTTATCCATAAGACTTATCCACTCCGACTTAATTAATGAAAATTTTTATGAAAAAAAATGAAATTTTATTAGTCTTTTATGAGTCTTGCTAGAGATATCGACTTGGCTCGCCTAGTGCAGCCACCAACTCCTGCAATTATCCACATTTCATCTTATCCATAAGACTTAACCACTCCGACTTAATTAATGAAAATTTTTATTGAAAATAATGAATTTTTATTAGTCTTTTATGAGTCTTGCTAGATATATCGACTTGGCTCGCCTACTGCAGCCACCAACTCCTGCAATTATCCACATTTCATCTTATCCATAAGACTTACCCACTCCGACACACCATCTCCTCTGGTCATCCCAACCACTGATGACCTCATTATAACGCCACACATCCCCACAACCACTTCCTGCGTCCTAACGCACCGACCTTGCTACGCCAATACTCACCTTACCGACCACTACCTGGCGCCCCTGCGCCACCATATACTCCACAACACCATACTCCATACCAGGCGTCCAAACGCCACCACACTACACCACCCAATGGCTTCCCCAACGCTATCAACCCTCGGCGTCTCCAATGCCATCAACACCAAGCACGGCGTCCCCAACGCCCTCAACACAACACACGGCGTCCCCAACGCCCTCAACACAACACACGGCGTCCCCAACGCCCTCAACACAACACACTGCGTCCCCAACGCCCTCAAAACAACACACGGTGTCCCCAACGCCCTCAACACAACACACGGCGTCCCCAACGCCCTCAACACAACACACGGCGTCCCCAACGCCCTCAACACAACGCACGGTGTCCCCAACGCCCTCAACACACACACAGCGTCTTCAACGCCCTCAACACGACACACGGCGTCTTCAACGCCCTCAACACCGTGGGAGGAAATGATGTTGGTCAAGTTAGGAGTGAGGAACTGATTCAGAGGTATAAAACAGCCAAAGAATTAGGAGCAAGGGAGGAATCCCGATCATATGTGGCATTCTTCCAAGAAAGGGAATGGGAAATGAATGGATGTCGAGGGCAATTGGTGTCAATTGCCGGCTGGAAAGATATTGCAAATCAAATGCAATATCTTTCATAGACAACTGGGAACACTTCTATGGAAGAAATGAAATGTATGCTCGTGATGGGGTGCATCTATCGAGAGCTGGGGTTGTTGCTGTTGCGAACTCGTTGGAAGAAGTGGTTAGAGGTGTTTGTTTGGGTTTAAACTGTTAGTAGCTAGAGGTATGGGAATTGATTTGGAGGAAGGAAGTAATAAAAGTATGTGTTTGTGGGAGAAAGAAATTGGCAAAATGATCAGGGAAAGAGAAGGGCCTCAAAATAACAATTCACTTAGGGTATATTACACTAACAGTAGAAGTCTAAGAAATAAAATTAACGAATTAAATGCTCTTGTATGCACAGAAAAAATAGATATTATTGCACTTACGAAACGTGGATGAATGTAGAAAATAGAGAACTATTAGCTGAATATCAAATAAATGGATTTAAACTATTTCACACAGATAGATATATTAGACGAGGAGGTGGAGTAGCCATATATGTTAGGGACAATTTGAAATGTAGTCTCAAAGAGGGAATCAAAACTGAGCCACACACAGAAACTATTTGGATAGAATTAAACGAAAAAGCTAATAATATTATAATAGGAGTTATATATAGGTCACCAAATTTAGACAGAATGGAAGCAAAGCATCTATGGGATGAAATATCTAGAGCATCTAGATCTAACAGTATTTATGTCATGGGTGACTTTAATTTTAGTGGAATAAACTGGTTGAACAAAACAGGGAATAGTGAAGCAGAAGATTTTCTAGAATTAATTGACGATTGCTTTCTTACGCAACACATTAAGGAACCAACACGGGAAAATAATATTTTAGATTTAGTGTTAACTAACAGGGAAACACAAATTAATGACATCGAAATAGGGAGTGAGCTAGGGAACAGTGACCACAAAGAAATCAGATTTAACATAGAATGGAATAGACCTGTAGGAGAAAATTCTGTTAAAGTGCCAGATTTTCGAAAAGCTGATTTTAATAGCCTAAGAAATTTTTTGGGTCAAATTGATTGGAAACCTTGGGTATGGGGTGTGGGCCGGTCTTGGAGCGAGACATGATCCCAGCGATAGGTGACTTAAATGGGGATAACATAAGAACAAAGGCAACTGCAGAAAGCCTGTTGGCCCATACGAGGCAGCTCCTATTTATAACCACCCAATCCCACTCATATACATGTCCAACCCATGCTTGAAACAATCGAGGGACCCCACCTCCACAATGTTACGCGGCAATTGGTTCCACAAATCAACAACCCTGTTACTGAACCAGTATTTACCCAAGTCTTTCCTAAATCTAAACTTATCCAATTTATACCCATTGTTTCGTATTCTGTCTTGTGTTGATACTTTTAATACCCTATTAATATCCCCTTTGTTATGTCCATTCACCCACTTGTAAACCTCTATCATGTCACCCCTAACTCTTCGCCTTTCCAGTGAATGCAACTTAAGCTTTGTCAATCTTTCTTCATATGAAAGATTTCTAATTTGGGGAATTAACTTAGTCATGCTACGCTGGACACGTTCAAGTGAATTTATATCCATTCTATAATATGGCGACCAAAACTGAACTGCATAATCTAAATGGGGCCTAACTAGAGCAAGATATAGCTTGAGAACCACACCAGGTGTCTTGTTACTAACGCTGCAATTAATAAATCCAAGTGTCTGATTTGCCTTATTACGAACATTTATGCATTGATCCTTTTG
This sequence comes from Procambarus clarkii, assembly GCF_040958095.1. NCBI lineage: Eukaryota > Metazoa > Arthropoda > Malacostraca > Decapoda > Cambaridae > Procambarus > Procambarus clarkii. Next base: position 21,861,398 of record NC_091222.1, on the reverse strand, counting down.
TTTTAAATTCTTACTAATCATAACTCCCAGATCCCTTTCGCAATCTCAACACCATCTAGCTCGTATCTTGTAACCCTATCATCATAACCTAACCTCAGAACTTTACATTTATCAGCATTAAACTGCATCTGCCAATCCTTCGACCATTTCAAAACCCTATCTAGATCAACTTGAAGTGATAGTGAGTCCTCCTCGGAATTATTTTCCCTACCGATTTTTGTATCATCGGCAAATTTGCAAATGTTGCTACTCAAACCTGAATCTAAATCATTTATATATATTATAAACAACAGAGGTCCCAGGACAGAGCCCTGAGGCACCCCACTTACAACATTTTCCCACTCTGACTTGACTCCATTTATACTAACTCTCTGTTTCCTTTGGTATAGCCATGCCCTAATCCAGCTTAATATAGCACCCCCAAAACCATGAGACTCTAACTTTTTAATCAGTCTTTCATGTGGCACTGTATCAAAAGCTTTGCTAAAGTCAAGGTACACAACATCGCAATCCTTACCACTATCAACTGCCTCAACAATGCTAGAATAAAAAGATAACAAATTTGTTAGAAATGAACGGCCATTTATAAAACCCATGTTGCGACTCTATTATTAATTTATATTTTTCAAGATGAAGACGAATTTTATTTGTTATTATAGATTCGAGTAACTTTCCCACAATAGACGTTAGGCTAATTGGTCGATAGTTAGACGCAAGTGATCTATCTCCTTTCTTAAAAACTGGTATCACATTAGCAACTTTCCAAAACTCTGGCACTCTGCCTGACTATTGATTTATTAAATATGGTTGACAGTGGGTCACAAAGCTCCTCTTTGCATTCTTTAAGCACCCTAGCAAACACTTCATCCGGCCCTGGGGATTTGTTTAGTTTGAGTTTTACTATTTGTTTAAGAACATCCTCCCTGGTAACTGTTAAACTCGTCAACCTGTCCTCGTCCCCACCCACATAGACTTGTTCGGCTGAAGGCATATTGTTAAGTTCCTCTTTAGTAAATACAGATACAAAATATTTATTAAAAATACTACTCATCTCTTCATCACTATCTGTTATTTGACCTGTCTCAGTTTTTAATGGACCTTTTCCCTAGTCTTAGTACGATATAACTGAAAAAACCTTTAGGATTTGTCTTTGCTTGCCCTGCTATACGAACTTCATAGTTTCTTTTTGCTTGCCTTATCTCTTTTTTAACATTTCTAACCAGTTGTACGAATTCCTGTTCTAAAGTGACCTCCCCATTTTTAATCCTTTTGTACCAAGCTCTCTTTTTACCTATAAGGTTCTTCAAATTCTTTGTTATCCACTTTGGGTCATTAGTATTCGATCTATTCAATTTGTATGGTATACTACGTTCCTGTGCTTTGTTTAGAATATTCTTAAATAAGTTATATATTGAATCCACATCGAAATCCCCATTTACGTCACCTATCGCTGGGTTCATGCCTCGCTCCAAGACCGGCCCCCACCCCATACCCAAAACTTTCCAATCAATTTGACCCAAACAATTTCTAAGGCTATTAAAATCAGCTTTTCGAAAATCTGGCACTTTAACAGAATTTTCTCCCACAGGTCTATTCCATTCTATGCTAAATCTGATTTCTTTGTGATCACTGTTCCCTAGCTCACTCCCTATTTCGATGTCATTAATTTGTGTTTCCCTGTTAGTTAAATCTAAAATATTATTTTCCTGTGTTGGTTCCTTAATGTGTTGCGTAAGAAAGCAATCGTCAATTAATTCTAGAAAATCTTCTGCTTCACTATTCCCTGTTTTGTTCAACCAGTTTATTCCACTAAAATTAAACTCACCCATGACGTAAATACTGTTAGATCTAGATGCCCTAGATATTTCATCCCATAGATGCCTTGCTTCCATTCTGTCTAAATTTGGTGGCCTATATATAACTCCTATTATAATATTATTTGCTTTTTCGTATAATTCTATCCAAATAGTTTCTGTGTGTGGCTCAGTTTTGATTCCCTCTTTGAGACTACATTTAAAATTGTCCCTAACATATATGGCTACTCCCCCTCCTCGTCTAATATATCTATCTGTGTGAAATAGTTTAAATCCCTTTATTTGATATTCAGCTAATAGTTCTCTATTTTCTACATTCATCCACGTTTCGGTAAGTGCAATAATATCTATTTTTTCTGTGCAGACAAGAGCATTTAATTCGTTAATTTTATTTCTTAGACTTCTACTGTTAGTGTAATATACCCTAAGTGAATTGTTATTTTGAGGCCCTTCTCTTTCCCTGATCATTTTGCCAATTCCTTTCTCCCACAAACACGTACTTTTATTATCTCCTTCCTCCCAATCAATTCCCATACCTCTATCAGCTAACAGTTTAAACCCAAACAAACACCTTTAACCACTTCTTCCAACGAGTTCGCAACAGCAACAACCCCAGCTCTCGATAGATGCACCCCATCACGAGCATACATTTCATTTCTTCCATAGAAGTGTTCCCAGTTGTCTATGAAAGATATTGCATTTGATTTGCAATATCTTTCCAGCCAGCAATTGACCCCAATTGCCCTCGACATCCATTCATTTCCTACTCCCTTTCTTAGAAGAATGCCACATATGATCGGGATTCCTCCCTTGCTCCTAACTAATTCAATGGCTGTCCTAAATCTCTGTATTAGTTCCTCACTCCTAACTCGTCCAACATCATTACCCCCTGCACTAATACAAATAATGGGTTTGTTCCCATTTCCTGTCATAATATCATTCATGTTTCCAACAATATCACCAATTCCAGCTCCCGGATAGCAAACCCTTAATCTGCTCCCCCTATCTCTGGCACAAAATGTTCTGTCTAAATACCTCACCTGGGAATCTCCCACAACCAAAATTCGCTTTGATTTTCCCTTTTCCTTTCGAGCAGTTTGAGGGACCTGCGCTTCAATGCTCCTCGTTACTTTGTCTTTGCCACCTCGTTGAACAACAGGTTCAACACAGCACTCGTCCTCTAATACGTCAAATGCGTTAAAAGTCCTTAGGTGTAGGCTATTAGTTGTCGGTTTTGCCAAGGTCTTCTTAAGACCCCTGTCTTTCACAACTTGCCAAGACGAGGACTTCTTAATACTGGTCTCGTCAGTCCTTCTTAATGAGGTCCCATCAACACTGGCCTCCTCCTTCGTTTCCCTCCCGAAGTCTCAGCCGTCGTACCTCCTCCCGCAGGGAATCCATCTCTGCTCTCAGAGCTCCAACCAGACTCACCAAATCTTTTACTAATCCTTCCATGTGCAGGCGATGAGTCACAATAACGTGGCTGAAGTATGTTGACCAGACCACACACTAGAAATTGAAGGGACGACGACGTTTCGGTCCGTCCTGGACCATTCTCAAGTCGATTGTGATGAGGAGGTAGGGACAGGCAATAAATAGGCAAGAGAGAGCTGAGGAGGAAAGTCAGGTGTAGGGGATAGTAGTAATGGAAACTGCAGCAGGCCTATTGGCCCATACGAGGCAGCTCCTATTATAACCACCGAAGGAGAAGTAATAGGAAAAAGAAAAAAAAGAGGATAGCAAGGGAGCGTAGGAGAAGACAATGAACAGAAAAAGGGAGAAGAGAGAAAGAAATGGACGGGGGAAAGCTTATGTTAAGTCACGTTTGTTAGAAAGATCAGAGCATTTGAGTATATACTGTGAAAGGGAAGAGTCCACAGCAACAAAGCCAGGACTTAAGTTCATGTTGGGTACATTGTTTATAAGAGCCGATTCTACAAGACGGAGTCTGTGTAGAGTAGAGGCAGGAAAGATTATTTTGGAGGAAGACCAATCAATGGGATGATTAGAATCCCTCACATGGCAGAAGAGAGCATTGTTAGTGTCTGCAGACTTAACACTTCTCTTGTGTTCTTTAAGTCTGTCATTCAGTGTACGGCCAGTTTCGCCAAAGTATTGGAGAGGACAAGATGAACAGGAAATAGAGTAGACACCAGCAGCATTAGAAGCAGGAGGAGCAGTGTGAACTAGATTGCTACGAAGTGTGTTAGTTTGTCGAAAGGCGAGTTTAATGTCAAGAGGACGAAAGGTATTGGTAAAAGTTTTGAGTTCAGATATGAAGGGAAGGCATAGTACAGTGCTAGTAGTGTTGGAAGCAGGTTTAGGATGAAAGAAATTTCGTTTAGCTTGAGAGTGGGCACAGTTGATGAAATGCAAAGGATAACCAAGGCGAGAGAATGATTTGTAGATAAAGGCAATTTCAGAATCAAGAAACTGAGGGTCGCTGATGCGTAGAGCGCGGAGGAAGAGAGAGACGAGGACACTTTTCTTAACAGAAGGAGGATGGTAGGAAAAGAAGTGAATGTACATGCCACTATGCATGGGTTTACGGTAGACAGAGAAAGAGAACCCAGACACAGAGCTGTGAACATGAACATCAAGAAAAGGAAGGAGGGAATTAGATTCCCACTCAACTTTGAAATGGATAGAAGGAGCCAGATTGTTAAGAGAGGCGAGGAAAGGCTGGAAAAGATTAAGGTCATGAGGCCATAAAGCAAAAATGTCATCAACATAGCGAAGCCAGAGAGAGGGACGAGTATCAATAGAAGGAAGAAGAACACTTTCGAAGTATTCCATGTAGAAATTAGCAAGAACAGGGGAGAGAGGGGAACCCATAGCGACGCCGAAAGTTTGAGTGTAATATTTACCGTTGAAAGAGAAAGAGTTAGATTCAACACAGAGTCTAATGAGATCGAGGAAAACGTCAGTGGAAGTGGGAGAGGAAGGAGACCCTCTGACGCCTTCTGTCTGAGGAAAGAGAGAACGTCATCGAGCGGAACATTAGTGAACAGAGAGTCGACATCAAGACTAAGCATCTTACAAGAGGGTTGCAGGCGCAGTCTTTCTATGAAGTCCTGAGAGTGACGAAGGTGGGCAGGGGAAAAAGTGCCAAGGTAAGGTGTCAGGGTTTTAGCGAGCCAGGAGGCAAGAGGATAGCTGACAGAGCCCCGTGAAGAAATGATAGGACGAAGAGGAACACCAGGTTTATGAGTCTTAGGAAGACCATAGAAATAAGGAAGAGAAGGGCAGATGACACGGAAACGTTCAAAGTCAGATCAAAGTCAGGAGGGCAAAGACTAGAGAGCTGTCTTAGTTTGCGGTTAAAGGAAGTTTTGAGGCGATCCAAAGGGTTAGAAGTCAGAGAAGCATAAGTGCGAGAGTCAGAGAGCAAGACATCTGCTTTTCGGAGGTAGTCCTCACGGTCAAGGACAACCACCGAATTGCTTTTGTCGGAAGGAAGGATAAGAATAGAGTTGTTAGATTTCAGGGAGGCAAGGGCAAGCTGGAAGCGACGAGGAAGGTGGTTATTTTTAGAAAACAAGCTGTCAAGAACGGGGATAAGGGCCCCTCTAAAGGCAGACAGGTCCAAAAGAGTACTAGAGTTAGAATTGACAAACCTGTCAAAGGAACTAATGAGATCAATGCCACAGCGTGGGCCAGGGGAAGTAGCAAAAAGACAGACCAAGACCAAGAAGTTCTTGCTGGTGCTTAGAAAGAGGGTAGGACGAAAGGTTGGTAACACAGTCAGAGAGAGACTATTTGGCCCAAGGACTGTTGGAGATCAGGCGTTGAAGTTTGTTGTGTAGTGTGGAGGAGTGGTGGGAAGAGGAGACGTGAGCAGTGTTAAATGCAATTGGAAAAATGATATTGCATAGATCACTGGGAAGAGAGGAGGACAGAAAGCGTTTGCTGTTGACGAACAGCAAGAAAAGCCTCGTCAACTTGCAAGGAGGGTGGCATGAATAAGTTCTTGAAGAAGAAGGCGGGCATGTTCAGGGAAAGGAGATCCGAAGTGTTGAACTGGAGAAAGTGAGATAAAGAATGAGGGAGAACTTGCTCAGCAAGACAGTCTTTAAGAAACCTGAGCTGGTTCTTTCGACGCTTGGCGGCAAGAAGGGAAGATTCAAAGGCGCGAAAAGGCCGTTTGAAGGAAGGTAGAGCATCAAAGAAATTAAACAGAGTAAGACGCGTACATGTGGTATCCATATGCAGGCGATGAGTCACAATAACGTGGCTGAAGTATGTTGACCAGACCACACACTAGAAATTGAAGGGACGACGACGTTTCGGTCCGTCCTGGACCATTCTCAAGTCGATTGTGATGAGGAGGTAGGGACAGGCAATAAATAGGCAAGAGGAGAGCTGAGGAGGAAAGTCAGGTGTAGGGGATAGTTTCTAGTGTGTGGTCTGGTCAACATAATCCTTCCATAATTGCAATAATAATGTTATTAGAATCGGAGCTCCAGCTAACACAACCTCTCACTGTGACTGCACCTGACTGACTGGTGCACCTGACTGACTGCTTTCGATGTGGATTCAATATATAACTTATTTAAGAATATTCTAAACAAAGCACAGGAACGTAGTATACCATACAAATTGAATAGATCGAATACTAATGACCCAAAGTGGATAACTAAGAATTTGAAGAACCTTATAGGTAAAAAGAGAGCTTGGTACAAAAGGATTAAAAAATGGGGAGGTCACTTTAGAACAGGAATTCGTACAACTGGTTAGAAATGTTAAAAAAGAGATAAGGAAAGCAAAAAGAAACTATGAAGTTCGCATAGCAGGGCAAGCAATGACAAATCCTAAAGGTTTTTTCAGTTATATCGTACTAAGACTAGGGAAAGGATAGGTCCATTAAAAACTGTGACAGGTCAAATAACAGATAGTGATGAAGAGATGAGTAGTATTTTTAATAAATATTTTGTATCTGTATTTACTAAAGAGGAACATAACAATATGCCTACAGCCGAACAAGTCTATGTGGGTGGGGACGAGGACAGGTTGACGAGTTTAGCAGTTACCAGGGAGGACGTTCTTAAACAAATAGTAAAACTCAAACCAAATAAATCCCCAGGGCTGGATGAAGTGTTTGCCAGGGTGCTTAAGGAATGAAAAGAGGAGCTTTGTGACCCACTGTCAACCATATTTAATAAATCAATAGAGTCAGGCAGAGTGCCAGAGTTTTGGAAAGTTGCTAATGTGATACCAGTTTTTAAGAAAGGAGATAGATCACTTGCGTCTAACTATCGACCAATTAGCCTAACGTCTATTGTGGGAAAGTTACTTGAATCTATAATAGCAAATAAAATTTGTCTTCATCTTGAAAAACATAAATTAATAATTGAGTCGCAACATGGTTTTATAAATGGCAGTTCATGTTTAACAAATTTGTTATCTTTTTATTCTAGCAGAGTTGAGGCAGTTCATAGTGGTAAGGATTGTGATGTTGTGTACCTTGACTTTAGCAAAGCTTTTGATACAGTGCCACATGAAAGACTGATTAAAAAGATAGAGTCTCATGGTATTGGGGGTGCTATATTAAGCGGGATTAGGGCATGGCTATACAAAGGAAACAGAGAGTTAGTATAAATGGAATCAAGTCGGAGTGGGAAAATGTTGTAAGTGGAGTGCCTCAAGGCTCTGTCCTGGGACCTTTGTTGTTTATAATATATATAAATGATTTAGATTCAGGTTTGAGTAGCAACATTTGCAAATTTGCCGATGATACGAAAATCGGTAGGGAAATTAATTCGGAGGAGGACTCATTATCACTTCAAGTTGATCTAGATAGGGTTTTGAAATGGTCAAATGATTGGCAGATGCAGTTTAATGCTGATAAATGTAAAGTTCTGAGGTTAGGTAATGATGATAGAGTTACAAGATACGAGCTAGATGGTGTTGAGATTGCGAAGTCGGATTGCGAAAGGGATCTGGGAGTTATGATTAGTAAGAATTTAAAACAAAAGGATCAATGCATAAATGTTCGTAATAAGGCAAATCGGACACTTGGATTTATTAATCGCAGCGTTAGTAACAAGACACCTGGTGTGGTTCTCAAGCTATATCTTGCTCTAGTTAGGCCACATTTAGATTATGCAGTTCAGTTTTGGTCGCCATATTATAGAATGGATATAAATTCACTTGAACGTGTCCAGCGTAGGATGACTAAGTTAATTCCCCAAATTAGAAATCTTTCATATGAAGAAAGATTAACAAAGCTTAAGTTGCATTCACTGGAAAGGCGAAGAGTTAGGGGTGACATGATAGAGGTTTACAAGTGGGTGAATGGACATAACAAAGGGGATATTAATAGGGTATTAAAAGTATCAACACAAGACAGAACACGAAACAATGGGTATAAATTGGATAAGTTTAGATTTAGGAAAGACTTGGGTAAATACTGGTTCAGTAACAGGGTTGTTGATTTGTGGAACCAATTACCGCGTAACGTGCTGGAGGTGGGGTCCCTCGATTGTTTCAAGCGTGGGTTGGACAAGTATATGAGTGGGATTGGGTGGTTATAAATAGGAGCTGCCTCGTATGGGCCAATAGGCCTTCTGCATTTGAATTGTTCTTATGTTCTTATGTTAACACCAATACACGGGCGTCCCAACGGCCTGAACACAACACACGGCGTCCCAACGCCCTCAACACAACACACACGGCGTCCCCCAACACCATTACCACCACAGGCAATATGCCTTGCGCCAGAGTGCATCAAAACACCACGAGACGTCACCACCAATAAGTAACCAGACGCCACACACACTCCCTTTTCTCTCGTAATCCGTTAATTACTTGACCAACACTCGTCAGGCATAATTTCTTGTGTAGTGGCCACCCGCCACACTCTACCACCTGCGTTAACATACTTCAACGCTAATGTCTACAATACACCCGGTGTTACAACAACCAGTTATGCTACACATGCTACACCTTGGCGCTACAATGCCAACATTGTCATGCACTATACTACATCCATAATATCAACAGTCAAAACATGCACATTTCACTACAGTAAATACTATGCATTACGCTGGCGTTTAATAAGCCGCTACACGTGCATTACACTACACACCCCGGCGTACAAACGCCAATACACAACCATGCACTACACTTGGCGTCCAAACACCAATACAGAACCATGCACTACTCCCGGTGCCACATGTTACGTACTCCTAGCAGATACGTATATAAATTTAAAATAATTTTTTTTGTTCTATTATATCATTGCCTGTATATGTACACACATTGTGTTTTTGTAAATTATCGTGTGGTGTGGCAGCGTCAGTGGAGACAGGAGCGCGGTTGCTTTGCACACGTCTAATACCTGTTAAATTCGGGAAAGCTGGACCTGTTCAGTTGGGAGTTCCAGATGTCACTTTTATTTAGTTTAGGTAATTGTTTATTTTCTGTAATTAAACAGGTGGCATTGTACTTATATATTTTGTAAGTAACTATTATCTGTAATTTGCATTCTTGTGTGTTTTGAGAACAAGTGGTTGTTCAATTAGTTTTAAATATTAAAAAGTCCTTAGTTTCCATCCCTCATCCTGGGATGAGGCAGACGGGAGGTGAGAATTTGGGGTAGCGACAGAGCGAGAGTTCAGTAGCTTCGGGGGACCAGGAAGAGTAACATGTGGGAGATAAGTCTGTTACTTCTTGTTGTGCCATATTTTATTATACTATATTAGGAGAAGGACAATACCTTTTGTTTGTTGTATAAGTTAACTTGACCATCTGTGTTTTTATATTATACTGTCTTGAATATATATCTATATAATATTTTGTATCTATTCTTCAGTCCTAAAGGAAGATTTTTATTTATGTGCTCATTACTTATCAAGGGGTTATACTGGTGACCCGCTTTAGAGAGCAGCAGTGGTATCCCTAGACGTAATTAAAGCTTGGCTGCTGTAGGGTCACGAGCCGTAACGAACGATAGGTAACAAAGAGTTATGGGGGCCCTGTCCGGGAGATATTGTTCCTACTTAACTGTGCTAATCTAACCTTGCCTTCCTAGGTAACATTGTGTCAAGTGTCTGTGTGTTTCTTAAGAACTATTCCATGTGCCAAGCAAGCTTTCCTGTGTGTCAAGTAACAACTTTTCACGATTTTGAGGTAAGTCATCCTATATATTTTGTTTGTGCAGTGAGGCCAAGCGAATTTTCAGTGTGGTGACAATTTTACAGTGAAGTGTAGTGCAGTGCCATTGTTTTAATTATTTTTGTGTATCAAGTGCCAAGTGTTAGTAACGATGGAGGAGAAAGTTGCAGCGTTGGTGGCTCACCCAGACTTTGAAGGGATTCAGAGCCTTAAAAAGACTGAGTTAATACAAATGGCAAATCAGTTGGATTTGACCGCCAACAATAGAATGGTTAAAGCCCAAATATTGAAAGTCATTGTGACACATTTTGTTGAGAATGGAGAGTTAGAGGAAGAAATTCTAGAGGAGTTAAGAGAGGAGTCGAGTGATCAGATGACGTTAAAGCGTCTTGAGTTAGAAGCGCAAATAGCCAATGCTAAGCTTGAAGCTCAAAAAGAACAGAAAATATTAGAGGCTGAAGCTCGTCAAAGAGAGTTTGAAGCTCAAAAGGAACAGAAACAATTAGAGCTTGAAGCTCAAAAAGAACAGAGAATATTAGAACTTGAAGCTCAAAAAGAACAGCAAATATTAGAGGCTGAAGCTCAGCAGAGGGAGCTTGAGACTAGACGTTTAGAAATTGAGGCACAGTTGCAAATAGAAGCCACAAAGAAGCAACAAGCCGAGGAACAAACTAGGCAATTAGAGATTCAACAACAAATGGCTGACACTAACTTCAGGCTTGAATCACAGCGTATGGCAGCTGGGCATGGAAATACTAGTAATGTTTCAATAAATAGTGATAATAATCCCATCAGGACGCATAAGTATATAGAGTTGCCCAAGTTCAATGAGGAGGATCCTGAGGTTTTCTTTGCACATTTTTATAAAATTGCCATCAGTATGAACTGGCCAAGGGATCAGTGGGTAGCCATTATGCAGTCTCAATTTAAGGGGCGTAGTCAGGAGGTTTTTACATCCCTACCTGACGCTCATAGCTTTGATTACGAATTTGTAAAGAAAAGCATCTTAAATGCATACCAAATAAATCCAGAGGCACACAGGCAAAAGTTTCGGAACCTAAGGAGGATAAGTGATCAGACAATAGCAGATTTTACTCGTCAGAAGACAAATTTTTGCAACAGATGGATAAAGTCACTTTCAGTCACTGACTTTGATGCTCTAAAGAATCTTCTTATAATGGAAGAAGTATTGTCATGTCTCCCAGACCAGTTGTCTACTTTTATGGCAGAACAAAAGAATGTAACAGACATTTATGAGCTGTCAAAGCTCGCGGATGAGCATGAGTTGTTGACTAAGGCCCAGTTTACGGCCACTTCACCTAAGTCTAGTCGTAGAGTAAATTATAATGCTCCCCGAACTCCTTATCAGAATCCATCCCGTCCTAGTGCTCCAGTTACTCCCATGAGCTCTTCTCTTACAAAACCTAACCCTGCTACTTCCTTGTCAGGAATGTCAAATAATAATAAGGTTATTTCTAAACCTACAGTTGGTTCCACAGGTGTGTCCACTTTAAGGTCTTGTTCCCATTGTAAGAGAAAAGGCCATGGAATTAATTCCTGTTTTATATTGCACCCTGAGTTACGACCAACTGGTCTCATTTATTGCAGAGGTGTGCAAAATAAACTTACTAATAAACATGTAACTGTAAATCCCAATTGGGTGAAACAGTATTCACCATATATGTCTTCAGGTGAAGTTTTGTGTATTAATGGGAAGTGGAAGCCAGTGGTTATTCTTCGTGATACAGGTGCTTCCTAAACCATAATTTCGTCCAGTATTCTTTCTGATGTTGAAAAGAGAGAGACTGGAAAGTTTGTTGTTCTTCAGAGTGTTGCAGGATGTAAAACTGTACCTCTAATAGACATTAATTTCAGATCCACCATTACACCAAGTTTATGCACTGTGGGTGTTAGTACACAGTTGCCCATCCCAGGTGTGGATGTTATATTGGGTAATGATGTGGCCATGAATCATGTTGTGGGTGAGATTGATCCCCGTTTGTGTAAACAGCCAGTTGCAGCCCATGTTTATTCTGCCTGTGCTGAAGTTAGTTCTATGAATAAACCTGTTGTAGAAGATGGTTTTGTCCATTCTACCTGTGTTGATGTCAGTACTATTATAAATCCAGTTGTCAGTTCTGATGTTGTTACTCAAGCATTTGTTCCAGTAACCAGTACCCCTTCAGTGGAGAAGTGGGATGTGGTTGTTCCAGATTCCTGTGTGGCCGATTTAGTTGTTGAGAGTAAGCCTGATACTATGACTCTGCTTTATTCCAATAAATTGGGAAAGGATGTCCATGTACCATTGTCTTGCCCGCTCACTACGAACGTTGTGCCAGGAGTTGAGAGAAACTTAAAAGCCACGACTCTGTATTCCAGCCAAGTGAATGGTTTAGGACAAGATGTCGGGTTGGCAGAAGTATTCCCGCTCACTCCAAGTTTAGAATCAGTTGTCGAGAGTAAGTCTGTTGTAGAGGCCCCGCCTCACCCTAGTCAAGGTGATATAATAGGGGAGGAGGTCAAACTACCTGTTACTTGCCCGCTCGTTTCAGATTCCCTTAATTTAAGTGCATTGAGTAGAACTGACCCTAAGATTTCAGAGAGAAGCAAGGAGACAGTCTGTACTGTAGATCCAGTTTTGGAGAGTGTGGGAAAGCAGCCAGAGGATCAGCTTCTGTTGAGTAGATGGAGACCCATTGAGCCTCCCTCTTCAGTTGTCTGTGAGGATGTGACCCAGCTTGGTAGTAATATTATTGATTGTGAGCAGACAGTACTCCAAGCAGCTCCAGAAGTCATGGGAGGAAATTTTGGTAAAATCATTGAGAGTGGTAAAGTAGCATTTGGATCTAAGTTGCGGAGTTGTGATTCTTATTCTATGTGGAGTAAGTATTTCTCATTGTGTACATTGAGTCAGAGTGTGTGTAGGATGTTGAAATCTACTTTTATTCTGCAGGAGCCATTTTCTTGTGAAGTAATGGACTGTGGGACATCTTTGTCAAGCCTTGTGGTTGAGCAGAGAGAGTTTACTCAAGTAGGTTGTGCATCCAGTTCTGAGGAAGTGGTGAGTTATGCTAGAGCAGTGTCTCTATATTCAGATCCAGTTAATTTTGATGCACGAGTGATGAAAGTGTATGTTCCACTCAAGTGTGGTGTTGACTTTCAGAGTCATATTGTGGGTGAAGGATTAAATCATACTGGGGAGCAGATGTTTGAGGCTCCAGGTGTGTATTTCAAGTTGGAGGATAAAGTTATCCTACCTAGTGTTAATCATTGTGAAGGGTTTCAGATTGTCCTTGGGCGTTTCTCAGGTAATCTGCTGTACATTTTCCAGATGTTAAGACCCTTAAACCTCTTGGTTGATTGGTTGTCATCAGACGTAAATCACTTGGGAAGTGATGGTGAGGGTTGTAAAGTTTTCGGCATGTTTTATTTAGTCTTTTGGAAGACTAGACGGTTGATGAAAGTGTGTGTTGTGTTCAAGTTCACCATCAGGGGGTGTGAACTTGTCTTCGGAGTTTTGATTGAGATATGGTGCCTAGGCATATGCCTGTTTTCTTTCACTGATCGTTATGACAGAGTTATGAGGCAATTGATTTCTGTGTTCCTTATGGATCATCTGAGTCAGTTCGATCAGGTAGTCTTTGCACTTATCTTGGGTTGTATTTCTTGGTTTGAAGGTCAAAGGTTTGCTAAGTCGGTGTCTTGTGTTTCGGAAGGTTCTATGAATGGGAAAGTTTTATACATAATTGTGAGGTTTAATGCTAATTTCTCTAATTTTAGTATCCATTGGGCGAGAGTATGTGTTCCACAGAGGATCAAGAGTGATGAAGAGCAGATGTCTGTGTCAGAGCATACCCAGGAGAAGTCCCAAATCTACTCAACATCCAGTCAGCTTCAATTAAGCAGTTCAGCTCCAGAAAAAGGGAGTAATGGAAAATGGAGTCTGTCTTGGAAAACTTCACCATGTGGAAAAGGGATCACATGGAAATACGGAACTGATCTTGGAGAAATAGTAGAAACAAATGAAAAGCTAAATTGCCATGATAACTGTGTGAAAGCAGCTACCTTTATTGACAATTCTATTCATGCTACTAATGATACTGTTGTAGATAGGAGTGTGAAATATGATCTGAAACAAAGTGAAATAAATGAGATAAATGAAATAAATTTGCATACTCCAGTGACACATATGTAGAACATAGTCATAAGACTGAAATTTCTGAGTTTCCTGTAAGACTATATTTGGCGTGTTTTCATTTTTGTCCAGAAATGTGTTCTTATTACTTTTATATGTTTGGTGTAATTAATACCATAAATCTCAAGTGTCATACATTTTCCTTTAAAAAAATGCCATTGATTTTCAATCTATTGCATTTTTTTTTCTTGGAGGTTGAAGTGTTACGTACTCCTAGCAGAATACGTATATAAATTTAAAATAATTTTTTTTGTTCTATTATATCATTGCCTGTATATGTACACACATTGTGTTTTTGTAAATTATCGTGTGGTGTGGCAGCGTCAGTGGAGACAGGAGCGCGGTTGCTTTGCACACGTCTAATACCTGTTAAATTCGGGAAAGCTGGACCTGTTCAGTTGGGAGTTCCAGATGTCACTTTTATTTAGTTTAGGTAATTGTTTATTTTCTGTAATTAAACAGGTGGCATTGTACTTATATATTTTGTAAGTAACTATTATCTGTAATTTGCATTCTTGTGTGTTTTGAGAACAAGTGGTTGTTCAATTAGTTTTAAATATTAAAAAGTCCTTAGTTTCCATCCCTCATCCTGGGATGAGGCAGACGGGAGGTGAGAATTTGGGTAGTGACAGAGCGAGAGTTTAGTAGCTTCGGGGGACCAGGAAGAGTAACATGTGGGAGATAAGTCTGTTACTTCTTGTTGTGCCATATTTTATTATACTATATTAGGAGAAGGACAGTACCTTTTGTTTGTTGTATAAGTTTACTTGACCATCTGTGTTTTTATATTATACTGTCTTGAATATATATCTATATAATATTTTGTATCTATTCTTCAGTCCTAAAGGAAGATTTTTATTTATGTGCTCATTACTTATCAAGGGGTTATACTGGTGACCCGCTTTAGAGAGCAGCAGTGGTATCCCTAGACGTAATTAAAGCTTGGCTGCTGTAGGGTCACGAGCCGTAACGAACGATAGGTAACACCACACACCCCCAACAACGGGACACGCTCCCCGTGTCCTAAGGTAACACTCTCCATAATGCTACCTGCACCCACTAAAAATCTCCATGGCCCTCTCCAGGGTACACTAGACGGCGAACCCCACACGTCAAATTATGCGTCGCTTGCTATGCCAAGGCGTGCATAATTCACTGCGCCTATTTTCTGTATCTACACCTGACAACGATGGAACTCACACAGTACTTTAGGTAATATTTCATTGTCCTTAAAATATTCGATTTACACGTTACATGAAATTTAATTAACTTTAAATTACGTAGTTTTCACGCTTAATTTCACCTTAGCAACGGTTTCTCACTATTTCTGCCTTACCAACGATATAAAACAAGCTCCAAGGTGCGGCTCGCTTGGCCCACCCATCGCGTGGCCCACACATGGCCGCACATGACCCACGATGGCCCACGCTGGCCCACAATACCCGCGCTAGTTTACCTCGCCACGCTGTATAATCCGCACTACGGACACTGTATAAACCGCACTACGAACACTGCACTTGTTTTGGATCCCGATGCTTCAGTGGGCAGACTTGCATCTTAGACGTCTCTCGTTGCGGGAATCTGGAAAGAAAGAAATAAACACCACATGTGCCCCACAATGACCTAGTCCCTTTAATTAACTAACTCCTCTGACCTGGTCTTACCTGACCCCTTTTTCCTCCGTCTAGTAACCACCATTCTCACCACAACCCGACGTCTACCATTTCCCGAACATTCCCTCACCAACTAAACCAGAACCACACTTCCTTCATCTCGCAGTGTTCCAAAATCTGTTTGCGCTGCCACCAAATATGTCGTCTACCAATTCCCTAACATTCCCTCACCAACCAAAACAGGAACACTATGAAGGGACATATCGAAGGTTTTAAACGCCGTCGGGTTTTGTCATTTAATTACAAAGAATAGACTCTGACAAATAATAACATATTAACATACTCTATTAGGTCAATACACTTCCAATACCCATAGACCACTTGACCTCCGCGATCACCACCCACACTCGTAACTTCCGCCTAAGTCCCTAATACGGAATGATTACTACAACGCTCCACACCCGGTTAGTCTTTCATTCAATACTCACATACTGCAGACTTAACTTGGTCACTAAGATCACATCAGGTTCTCGCATAGCTGTCTGCTACACTTCGCTGCTGCCGCAAACGGAGATTCAGAGGACTTCTCAGTTCAACTCCCACAATCAGACTGGCTCCAATCAGCCATCTACCTCAACCATTT
The DNA here is from genome assembly GCF_040958095.1 of Procambarus clarkii. Lineage (NCBI taxonomy): Eukaryota > Metazoa > Arthropoda > Malacostraca > Decapoda > Cambaridae > Procambarus > Procambarus clarkii. The sequence continues at coordinate 21,845,018 of NC_091222.1, read as the reverse complement.
CACCCCGCCTCTCAAGGAAGGTATAATCCGATTAACCTTATCTCTATAAGCGGTAATCTTGTTCCTAGAAGCCTGAAGAATAATAATTCCTCTTTCCAGGAATTATTAATTTGGCTAAGTAGCTGCGGTCTTAATCCCTTGACCTTTCTTAGATATATGATCCATAGTCTGTCTACTTAACATGTACTTCCAATCATCATTCGTTAAGTGTTGTAGTAATGATCCTCTAGCTAATAATTCCTACTAACTTGTGGATTACAACACCACTCCACTCCTTAAACACGCATTTGTCCCCATATGCATCATTGCAAAGGTTCCATTAGTGCAAGGACCTGGAGGATGCACCCACTATATATGTACAACTAAAAATTCATCCAATAAGTTCATCATACACACGATGAACTAAATTAAAATTTTCCCGACATGACTCACAACACTTCTCCAACATATACATTATATTCACATCATAGCACAGGTAAAATAGTCTGTAATAATTTTTCCCATCTCCAACAATGCACATATACCTAAATTGCTGACATATAATTACATACAAACATAACCATAAAATTACAAGGACCAGAATGCTGGCATTTAACAGAAATGACACTAGTCATTAATATATAAACAACACATATATATCTAAGGTTCTTCATCCTTAGTAACAAGTTAATAATAATTTAACATCTTGCCCTGTACTGTTGACATAAGGGCTTACAATGATCACACAATGTTTCACTGGCCTCCTCCACAATTGGCAGCATTACTTCTCTTGTCTTCGTGTCCCATGGTTGCTAGGTCATAGATCCTCCATGACCCAGATAAAACCCAGGCTGTCCAGCCTGGTGAATGTTGTCAATGTCCCATCGTTGCTCTGAGCTAACGTGATCCTGGCCTCCAGAGCAACGGAGATTCCTACCCCAGGGTCATGTTCCCTCGGGTCTGTGCTGACGTCTCGTTCCAGAGCACCAACCCCAGAACGCTGTAGATACCTCCCAGCTCTCTGGTCATCCTTCCTTGCTGTGCTCACCACAGCTGTAGCACATTACTCTAGGCCCATCTGCCCAGAGTGTGTCCACCTGTATTCACACCTTCCTGACCACTGTACCTGCAAAATATTCCCTCGGAGCCCCCTGGCTCGATCCCATTATTACATAACCCCCTCGGCTCCTTACTCTCTCCCCGTATATAGCCTGAGCGCAGCTGCAAAATCATTGCAGCTATCCCCTTATCCCTGCTTTGATGTCAGGGGGCGAATTTCGCCTATAACGTCACGTTGGCTTCACTTCCTCCCCTTTTTCTTCTAGAATTACTGAGTGTAGCCTCATAGCTTCCCTTCTACTTTACCTGTGACATGTTCTGTGACATGATCCCGGGGGACCTTCTCAAGCCTAACACTCAGTAATGGTGCCGATGAGGTAATATACAGTATATACATACACATACATTATCACAATAAATACCTCATTAAAATAATTCCACAACTAATGTCACTAAAGCATCATACTGCCACTGGTTCGCCTCTAGCGAGATTCCTGTAACAACTTAATTAATGAGAAATTAGTATATCTACTTAGCTCGCCCACTGCAACCATCAACACCTGAAATTTTGAAATTCTACATTGTAATCTTATCCATAAGACTTATCCACTCCGACTTAATTAATGAAAATTTTTATGAAAAAAATGAAATTTTATTAGTCTTTTATGAGTCTTGCTAGAGATATCGACTTGGCTCGCCTAGTGCAGCCACCAACTCCTGCAATTATCCACATTTCATCTTATCCATAAGACTTAACCACTCCGACTTAATTAATGAAAATTTTTATTGAAAATAATGAATTTTTATTAGTCTTTTATGAGTCTTGCTAGATATATCGACTTGGCTCGCCTACTGCAGCCACCAACTCCTGCAATTATCCACATTTCATCTTATCCATAAGACTTACCCACTCCGACACACCATCTCCTCTGGTCATCCCAACCACTGATGACCTCATTATAACGCCACACATCCCCACAACCACTTCCTGCGTCCTAACGCACTGACCTTGCTACGCCAATACTCACCTTACCGACCACTACCTGGCGCCCCTGCGCCACCATATACTCCACAACACCATACTCCATACCAGGCGTCCAAACGCCACCACACTACACCACCCAATGGCTTCCCCAACGCTATCAACCCTCGGCGTCTCCAATGCCATCAACACCAAGCACGGCGTCCCCAACGCCCTCAACACAACACACGGCGTCCCCAACGCCCTCAACACAACACACAGCGTCCCCAACGCCCTCAACACAACACACGGCGACCCCAACGCCCTCAACAAAACACACGGCGTCCCCAACGCCCTCAACACAAAAACACGGCGTCCCCAACGCCCTCAACACAACACACGGCGTCCCCAACGCCCTCAACACAACACACGGCGTCCCCAACGCCCTCAACACAACACACTGCGTCCCCAACGCCCTCAAAACAACACACGGTGTCCCCAACGCCCTCAACACAACACACGGCGTCCCCAACGCCCTCAACACAACACACGGCGTCCCCAACGCCCTCAACACAACACACGGTGTCCCCAACGCCCTCAACACACACACAGCGTCTTTAACGCCCTCAACACAACACTCGGCGTCTTCAACGCCCTCAACACCGTGGGAGGAAATGATGTTGGTCAAGTTAGGAGTGAGGAACTGATTCAGAGGTATAAAACAGCCAAAGAATTAGTTAGGAGCAAGGGAGGAATCCCAATCATATGTGGCATTCTTCCAAGAAAGGGAATGGGAAATGAATGGATGTCGAGGGCAATTGGTGTCAATTGCCGGCTGGAAAGATATTGCAAATCAAATGCAATATCTTTCATAGACAACTGGGAACACTTCTATGGAAGAAATGAAATGTATGCTCGTGATGGGGTGCATCTATCGAGAGCTGGGGTTGTTGCTGTTGCGAACTCGTTGGAAGAAGTGGTTAGAGGTGTTTGTTTGGGTTTAAACTGTTAGTAGCTAGAGGTATGGGAATTGATTTGGAGGAAGGAAGTAATAAAAGTATGTGTTTGTGGGAGAAAGAAATTGGCAAAATGATCAGGGAAAGAGAAGGGCCTCAAAATAACAATTCACTTAGGGTATATTACACTAACAGTAGAAGTCTAAGAAATAAAATTAACGAATTAAATGCTCTTGTATGCACAGAAAAAATAGATATTATTGCACTTACGAAACGTGGATGAATGTAGAAAATAGAGAACTATTAGCTGAATATCAAATAAATGGATTTAAACTATTTCACACAGATAGATATATTAGACGGGGAGGTGGAGTAGCCATATATGTTAGGGACAATTTGAAATGTAGTCTCAAAGAGGGAATCAAAACTGAGCCACACAGAGAAACTATTTGGATAGAATTAAACGAAAAAGCTAATAATATTATAATAGGAGTTATATATAGGCCACCAAATTTAGACAGAATGGAAGCAAAGCATCTATGGGATGAAATATCTAGAGCATCTAGATCTAACAGTATTTATGTCATGGGTGACTTTAATTTTAGTGGAATAAACTGGTTGAACAAAACAGGGAATAGTGAAGCAGAAGATTTTCTAGAATTAATTGACGATTGCTTTCTTACGCAACACATTAAGGAACCAACACGGGAAAATAATATTTTAGATTTAGTGTTAACTAACAGGGAAACACAAATTAATGACATCGAAATAGGGAGTGAGCTAGGGAACAGTGACCACAAAGAAATCAGATTTCGCATAGAATGGAATAGACCTGTAGGAGAAAATTCTGTTAAAGTGCCAGATTTTCGAAAAGCTGATTTTAATAGCCTAAGAAATTTTTTGGGTCAAATTGATTGGAAAGCCTTGGGTATGGGGTGTGGGCCGGTCTTGGAGCGAGACATGATCCCAGCGATAGGTGACTTAAATGGGGATAACATAAGAACTTAACATAAGAACAAAGGCAACTGCAGAAAGCCTGTTGGCCCATACGAGGCAGCTCCTATTTATAACCACCCAATCCCACTCATATACATGTCCAACCCATGCTTGAAACAATCGAGGGACCCCACCTCCACAATGTTACGCGGCAATTGGTTCCACAAATCAACAACCCTGTTATTGAACCAGTATTTACCCAAGTCTTTCCTAAATCTAAACTTATCCAATTTATACCCATTGTTTCGTATTCTGTCTTGTGTTGATACTTTTAATACCCTATTAATATCCCATTTGTTATGTCCATTCACCCACTTGTAAACCTCTATCATGTCACCCCTAACTCTTCGCCTTTCCAGTGAATGCAACTTAAGCTTTGTCAATCTTTCTTCATATGAAAGATTTCTAATTTGGGGAATTAACTTAGTCATGCTACGCTGGACACGTTCAAGTGAATTTATATCCATTCTATAATATGGCGACCAAAACTGAACTGCATAATCTAAATGGGGCCTAACTAGAGCAAGATATAGCTTGAGAACTACACCAGGTGTCTTGTTACTAACGCTGCAATTAATAAATCCAAGTGTCTGATTTGCCTTATTACGAACATTTATGCATTGATCCTTTTGTTTTAAATTCTTATTAATCATAACTCCCAGATCCCTTTCGCAACTCGACTTCGCAATCTCAACACCATCTAGCTCGTATCTTGTAACCCTATCATCATTACCTAACCTCAGAACTTTACATTTATCAGCATTAAACTGCATCTGCCAATCCTTCGACCATTTCAAAACCCTATCTAGATCAACTTGAAGTGATAGTGAGTCCTCCTCCGAATTAATTTCCCTACCGATTTTTGTATCATCGGCAAATTTGCAAATGTTGCTACTCAAACCTGAATCTAAATCATTTATATATATTATAAACAACAGAGGTCCCAGGACAGAGCCCTGAGGCACCCCACTTACAACATTTTCCCACTCTGACTTGACTCCATTTATACTAACTCTCTGTTTCCTTTGGTATAGCCATGCCCTAATCCAGCTTAATATAGCACCCCCAAAACCATGAGACTCTAACTTTTTAATCAGTCTTTCATGTGGCACTGTATCAAAAGCTTTGCTAAAGTCAAGGTACACAACATCGCAATCCTTACCACTATCAACTGCCTCAACAATGCTAGAATAAAAAGATAACAAATTTGTTAAACATGAACGGCCATTTATAAAACCCATGTTGCGACTCAATTATTAATTTATGTTTTTCAAGATGAAGACGAATTTTATTTGTTATTATAGATTCGAGTAACTTTCCCACAATAGACGTTAGGCTAATTGGTCGATAGTTAGACGCAAGTGATCTATCTCCTTTCTTAAAAACTGGTATCACATTAGCAACTTTCCAAAACTCTGGCACTCTGCCTGACTATTGATTTATTAAATATGGTTGACAGTGGGTCACAAAGCTCCTCTTTGCATTCTTTAAGCACCCTAGCAAACACTTCATCCGGCCCTGGGGATTTGTTTAGTTTGAGTTTTACTATTTGTTTAAGAACATCCTCCCTGGTAACTGTTAAACTCGTCAACCTGTCCTCGTCCCCACCCACATAGACTTGTTCAGCTGATGGCATATTGTTAAGTTCCTCTTTAGTAAATACAGATACAAAATATTTATTAAAAATACTACTCATCTCTTCATCACTATCTGTTATTTGACCTGTCTCAGTTTTTAATGGACCTTTTCCCTAGTCTTAGTACGATATAACTGAAAAAACCTTTAGGATTTGTCTTTGCTTGCCCTGCTATACGAACTTCATAGTTTCTTTTTGCTTTCCTTATCTCTTTTTTAACATTTCTAACCAGTTGTACGAATTCCTGTTCTAAAGTGACCTCCCCATTTTTAATCCTTTTGTACCAAGCTCTCTTTTTACCTATAAGGTTCTTCAATTTCTTTGATATCCACTTTGGGTCATTAGTATTCGATCTATTCAATTTGTATGGTATACTACGTTCCTGTGCTTTGTTTAGAATATTCTTAAATAAGTTATATATTGAATCCACATCGAAATCCCCATTTACGTCACCTATCGCTGGGTTCATGCCTCGCTCCAAGACCGGCCCCCACCCAATACCCAAAACTTTCCAATCAATTTGACCCAAACAATTTCTAAGGCTATTAAAATCAGCTTTTCGAAAATCTGGCACTTTAACAGAATTTTCTCCCATAGGTCTATTCCATTTTATGCTAAATCTGATTTCTTTGTGATCACTGTTCCCTAGCTCACTCCCTATTTCGATGTCATTAATTTGTGTTTCCCTGTTAGTTAAATCTAAAATATTATTTTCCTGTGTTGGTTCCTTAATGTGTTGCATAAGAAAGCAATCGTCAATTAATTTTAGAAAATCTTCTGCTTCACTATTCCCTGTTTTGTTCAACCAGTTTATTCCACTAAAATTAAAGTCACCCATGACGTAAATACTGTTAGATCTAGATGCCCTAGATATTTCATCCCATAGATGCCTTGCTTCCATTCTGTCTAAATTTGGTGGCCTATATATAACTCCTATTATAATATTATTTGCTTTTTCGTATAATTCTATCCAAATACTTTCTGTGTGTGGCTCAGTTTTGATTCCCTCTTTGAGACTACATTTAAAATTGTCCCTAACATATATGGCTACTCCCCCTCCTCGTCTAATATATCTATCTGTGTGAAATAGTTTAAATCCCTTTATTTGATATTCAGCTAATAGTTCTCTATTTTCTACATTCATCCACGTTTCGGTAAGTGCAATAATATCTATTTTTTCTGTGCAGACAAGAGCATTTAATTCGTTAATTTTATTTCTTAGACTTTTACTGTTAGTGTAATATACCCTAAGTGAATTGTTATTTTGAGGCCCTTCTCTTTCCCTGATCATTTTGCCAATTCCTTTCTCCCACAAACACGTACTTTTATTATTATCTCCTTCCTCCCAATCAATTCCCATACCTCTAACAGCTTAAACCCAAACAAACACCTTTAACCACTTCTTCCAACGAGTTCGCAACAGCAACAACCCCAGCTCTCGATAGATGCACCCCATCATGAGCATACATTTCATTTCTTCCATAGAAGTGTTCCCAGTTGTCTATGAAAGATATTGCATTTGATTTGCAATATCTTTCCAGCCAGCAATTGACCCCAATTGCCCTCGACATCCATTCATTTCCTACTCCCTTTCTTAGAAGAATGCCACATATGATCGGGATTCCTCCCTTGCTCCTAACTAATTCAATGGCTGTCCTAAATCTCTGTATTAGTTCCTCACTCCTAACTCGTCCAACATCATTACCCCCTGCACTAATACAAATAATGGGTTTGTTCCCATTTCCTGTCATAATATCATTCATGTTTCCAACAATATCACCAATTCCAGCTCCCGGATAGCAAACCCTTAATCTGCTCCCCCTATCTCTGGCACAAAATGTTCTGTCTAAATACCTCACCTGGGAATCTCCCACAACCAAAATTCGCTTTGATTTTCCCTTTTCCTTTCGAGCAGTTTGAGGGACCTGCGCTTCAATGCTCCTCGTTACTTTGTCTTTGCCACCTCGTTGAACAACAGGTTCAACACAGCACTCGTCCTCTAATACGTCAAATGCGTTAAAAGTCCTTAGGTGTAGGCTATTAGTTGTCGGTTTTGCCAAGGTCTTCTTAAGACCCCTGTCTTTCACAACTTGCCAAGACGAGGACTTCTTAATACTGGTCTCGTCAGTCCTTCTTAATGAGGTCCCATCAACACTGGCCTCCTCCTTCGTTTCCTCCCGAAGTCTCAGCCGTCGTACCTCCTCCCGCAGGGAATCCATCTCTGCTCTCAGAGCTCCAACCAGACTCACCAAATCTTTTACTAATCCTTCCATAATTGCAATAATAATGTTATTAGAATCGGAGCTCCAGCTAACACAACCTCTCACTGTGACTGCACCTGACTGACTGGTGCACCTGACTGACTGCTTTCGATGTGGATTCAATATATAACTTATTTAAGAATATTCTAAACAAAGCACAGGAACGTAGTATACCATACAAATTGAATAGATCGAATACTAATGACCCAAAGTGGATAACTAAGAATTTGAAGAACCTTATAGGTAAAAAGAGAGCTTGGTACAAAAGGATTAAAAATGGGGAGGTCACTTTAGAACAGGAATTCGTACAACTGGTTAGAAATGTTAAAAAAGAGATAAGGAAAGCAAAAAGAAACTATGAAGTTCGCATAGCAGGGCAAGCAATGACAAATCCTAAAGGTTTTTTTCAGTTATATCGTACTAAGACTAGGGAAAGGATAGGTCCATTAAAAACTGTGACAGGTCAAATAACAGATAGTGATGAAGAGATGAGTAGTATTTTTAATAAATATTTTGTATCTGTATTTACTAAAGAGGAACTTAACAATATGCCTACAGCCGAACAAGTCTATGTGGGTGGGGACGAGGACAGGTTGACGAGTTTAGCAGTTACCAGGGAGGACGTTCTTAAACAAATAGTAAAACTCAAACAAAACAAATCCCCAGGGCTGGATGAAGTGTTTGCCAGGGTGCTTAAGGAATGAAAAGAGGAGCTTTGTGACCCACTGTCATCCATATTTAATAAATCAATAGAGTCAGGCAGAGTGCCAGAGTTTTGGAAAGTTGCTAATGTGATACCAGTTTTTAAGAAAGGAGATAGATCACTTGCGTCTAACTATCGACCAATTAGCCTAACGTCTATTGTGGGAAAGTTACTCGAATCTATAATAGCAAATAAAATTTGTCTTTATCTTGAAAAACATAAATTAATAATTGAGTCGCAACATGGTTTTATAAATGGCAGTTCATGTTTAACAAATTTGTTATCTTTTTATTCTAGCATAGTTGAGGCAGTTCATAGTGGTAAGGATTGTGATGTTGTGTACCTTGACTTTAGCAAAGCTTTTGATACAGTGCCACATGAAAGACTGATTAAAAAGATAGTCTCATGGTATTGGGGGTGCTATATTAAGCGGGATTAGGGCATGGCTATACCAAAGGAAACAGAGAGTTAGTATAAATGGAATCAAGTCGGAGTGGGAAAATGTTGTAAGTGGAGTGCCTCAAGGCTCTGTCCTGGGACCTTTGTTGTTTATAATATATATAAATGATTTAGATTCAGGTTTGAGTAGCAACATTTGCAAATTTGCCGATGATACGAAAATCGGTAGGGAAATTAATTCGGAGGAGGACTCATTATCACTTCAAGTTGATCTAGATAGGGTTTTGAAATGGTCAAATGATTGGCAGATGCAGTTTAATGCTGATAAATGTAAAGCACGGGTTGGACAAGTATATGAGTGGGATTGGGTGGTTATAGAATAGGAGCTGCCTCGTATGGGCCAATAGGCCTTCTGCAGTTACCTTTGTTCTTATGTTCTTATGTTCTTATGTTCTGAGGTTAGATAATGATGATAGAGTTACAAGATACGAGCTAGATGGTGTTGAGATTGCGAAGTCGGATTGCGAAAGGGATCTGGGAGTTATGATTAGTAAGAATTTAAAACAAAAGGATCAATGCATAAATGTTCGTAATAAGGCAAATCGGACACTTGGATTTATTAATCGCAGCGTTAGTAACAAGACACCTGGTGTGGTTCTCAAGCTATATCTTGCTCTAGTTAGGCCACATTTAGATTATGCAGTTCAGTTTTGGTCGCTATATTATAGAATGGATATAAATTCACTTGAACGTGTCCAGCGTAGGATGACTAAGTTAATTCCCCAAATTAGAAATCTTTCATATGAAGAAAGATTAACAAAGCTTAAGTTGCATTCACTGGAAAGGCGAAGAGTTAGGGGTGACATGATAGAGGTTTACAAGTGGGTGAATGGACATAACAAAGGGGATATTAATAGGGGTATTAAAAGTATCAACACAAGACAGAACACGAAACAATGGGTATAAATTGGATAAGTTTAGATTTAGGAAAGACTTGGGTAAATACTTTTTCAGTAACAGGGTTGTTGATTTGTGGAACCAATTACCGCGTAACGTGCTGGAGGTGGGGTCCCTCGATTGTTTCAAGCGCGGGTTGGACAAGTATATGAGTGGGATTGGGTGGTTATAAATAGGAGCTGCCTCGTATGGGCCAATAGGCCTTCTGCAGTTGAATTGTTCTTATGTTAACACAATACACGGCGTCCCCAACGCCCTCAACACAACACACGGCGTCCCCAACGCCCTCAACACAACACACACGGCGTCCCCCAACACCATTACCACCACAGGCATATGCCTTGCGCCAGAGCGCATCAAAACACCACGAGACGTCACCACCAATAACACCACCAATAAGTAACCAGACGCCACACACACTCCCTTTTCTCTGGTAATCCGTTAATTACTTGACCAACACTCGTCAGGCATAATTTCTTGTGTAGTGGCCACCCGCCACACTCTACCACCTGCGTTAACATACTTCAACGCTAATGTCTACAATACACCCGGTGTTACAACAACCAGTTAAGAACATAAGAACATAAGAACAAAGGTAACTGCAGAAGGCCTATTGGCCCATACGAGGCAGCTCCTATTCTATAACCACCCAATCCCACTCATATACTTGTCCAACCCGTGCTTGAAACAATCGAGGGACCCCACCTCCACAATGTTACGCGGCAATTGGTTCCACAAATCAACAACCCTGTTACTGAACCAGTATTTACCCAAGTCTTTCCTAAATCTAAACTTATCCAATTTATATCCATTGTTTCGTGTTCTGTCCTGTGTTGATACTTTCAATACCCTATTAATATCCCCCCGGTTATGTCCATTCATCCACTTGTAAACCTCTATCATGTCACCCCTAACTCTTCGCCTTTCCAGTGAATGCAACTTAAGCTTTGTTAATCTTTCTTCATATGAAAGATTTCTAATTTGGGGAATTAACTTAGTCATCCTACGCTGGACACGTTCAAGTGAATTTATATCCATTCTATAATATGGCGACCAAAACTGAACTGCATAATCTAAATGGGGCCTAACTAGAGCAAGATATAGCTTGAGAACCACACCAGGTGTCTTGTTACTAACGCTGCGATTAATAAATCCAAGTGTCCGATTTGCCTTATTACGAACATTTATGCATTGATCCTTTTGTTTTAAATTCTTACTAATCATAACTCCCAGATCCCTTTCGCAATCCGACTTCGCAATCACAACACCATCTAGCTCGTATCTTGTAACTCTATCATCATTACCTAACCTCAGAACTTTACATTTATCAGCATTAAACTGCATCTGCCAATCCTTTGACCATTTCAAAACCCTATCTAGATCAACTTGAAGTGATAGTGAGTCCTCCTCCGAATTAATTTCCCTACCGATTTTCGTATCATCGGCAAATTTGCAAATGTTGCTACTCAAACCTGAATCTAAATCATTTATATATATTATAAACAACAGAGGTCCCAGGACAGAGCCTTGATGCACTCCCCTTACAACATTTTCCCACTCTGACTTGATTCCATTTATACTAACTCTCTGTTTCCTTTGCTATAGCCATGCCCTAATCCAGCTTAATATAGCACCCCCAATACCATGAGACTCTATTTTTTTAATCAGTCTTTCATGTGGCACTGTATCAAAAGCTTTGCTAAAGTCAAGGTATACAACATCGCAATCCTTACCACTATCAACTGCCTCAACAATGCTAGAATAAAAAGATAACAAATTTGTTAAACATGAACGGCCATTTATAAAACCATGTTGCGACTCAATTATTAATTTATGTTTTTCAAGATGAAGACGAATTTTATTTGCTATTATAGATTCGAGTAACTTTCATAAGAACTTTCAGTTATGCTACACCTTGACGCTACAATGCCAACATTGTCATGCACTATACTACATCCATAATATCAACAGTCAAAACATGCACATTTCACTACAGTAAATACTATGCATTACGCTGGCGTTTAATAAGCCGCTACACGTGCATTACACTACACACCCCGGCGTACAAACGCCAATACACAACCATGCACTACACTTGGCGTCCAAACACCAATACAGAACCATGCACTACTCCCGGTGCCACATGTTACGTACTCCTAGCAGAATACGTATATAAATTTAAAATAATTTTTTTTGTTCTATTATATCATTGCCTGTATATGTACACACATTGTGTTTTTGTAAATTATCGTGTGGTGTGGCAGCGTCAGTGGAGACAGGAGCGCGGTTGCTTTGCACACGTCTAATACCTGTTAAATTCGGGAAAGCTGGACCTGTTCAGTTGGGAGTTCCAGATGTCACTTTTATTTAGTTTAGGTAATTGTTTATTTTCTGTAATTAAACAGGTGGCATTGTACTTATATATTTTGTAAGTAACTATTATCTGTAATTTGCATTCTTGTGTGTTTTGAGAACAAGTGGTTGTTCAATTAGTTTTAAATATTAAAAAGTCCTTAGTTTCCATCCCTCATCCTGGGATGAGGCAGACGGGAGGTGAGAATTTGGGTAGCGACAGAGCGAGAGTTCAGTAGCTTCGGGGGACCAGGAAGAGTAACATGTGGGAGATAAGTCTGTTACTTCTTGTTGTGCCATATTTTATTATACTATATTAGGAGAAGGACAATACCTTTTGTTTGTTGTATAAGTTAACTTGACCATCTGTGTTTTTATATTATATTGTCTTGAATATATATCTATATAATATTTTGTATCTATTCTTCAGTCCTAAAGGAAGATTTTTATTTATGTGCTCATTACTTATCAAGGGGTTATACTGGTGACCCGCTTTAGAGAGCAGCAGTGGTATCCCTAGACGTAATTAAAGCTTGGCTGCTGTAGGGTCACGAGCCGTAACGAACGATAGGTAACAAAGAGTTATGGGGGCCTGTCCGGGAGATATTGTTCCTACTTAACTGTGCTAATCTAACCTTGCCTTCCTAGGTAACATTGTGTCAAGTGTCTGTGTGTTTCTTTAGAACTATTCTATGTGCCAAGCAAGCTTTCCTGTGTGTCAAGTAACAACGTTTCACGATTTTGAGGTAAGTCATCCTATATATTTTGTTTGTGCAGTGAGGCCAAGCGAATTTTCAGTGTGGTGACAATTTTACAGTGAAGTGTAGTGCAGTGCCATTGTTTTAATTATTTTTGTGAATCAAGTGCCAAGTGTTAGTAACGATGGAGGAGAAAGTTGCAGCGTTGGTGGCTCACCCAGACTTTGAAGGGATTCAGAGCCTTAAAAAGACTGAGTTAATACAAATGGCAAATCAGTTGGATTTGACCGCCAACAATAGAATGGTTAAAGCCCAAATATTGAAAGTCATTGTGACACATTTTGTTGAGAATGGAGAGTTAGAGGAAGAAATTCTAGAGGAGTTAAGAGAGGAGTCGAGTGATCAGATGACGTTAAAGCGTCTTGAGTTAGAAGCGCAAATAGCCAATGCTAAGCTTGAAGCTCAAAAAGAACAGAAAATATTAGAGGCTGAAGCTCGTCAAAGAGAGTTTGAAGCTCAAAAGGAACAGAAACAATTAGAGCTTGAAGCTCAAAAAGAACAGAGAATATTAGAACTTGAAGCTCAAAAAGAACAGCAAATATTAGAGGCTGAAGCTCAGCAGAGGGAGCTTGAGACTAGACGTTTAGAAATTGAGGCACAGTTGCAAATAGAAGCCACAAAGAAGCAACAAGCCGAGGAACAAACTAGGCAATTAGAGATTCAACAACAAATGGCTGACACTAACTTCAGGCTTGAATCACAGTGTATGGCAGCTGGGCATGGAAATACTAGTAATGTTTCAATAAATAGTGATAATAATCCCATCAGGGCGCATAAGTATATAGAGTTGCCCAAGTTCAATGAGGAGGATCCTGAGGTTTTCTTTGCACATTTTTATAAAATTGCCATCAGTATGAACTGGCCAAGGGATCAGTGGGTAGCCATTATGCAGTCTCAATTTAAGGGGCGTAGTCAGGAGGTTTTTACATCCCTACCTGACGCTCATAGCTTTGATTACGAATTTGTAAAGAAAAGCATCTTAAATGCATACCAAATAAATCCAGAGGCACACAGGCAAAAGTTTCGGAACCTAAGGAGGATAAGTGATCAGACAATAGCAGATTTTACTCGTCAGAAGACAAATTTTTGCAACAGATGGTTAAAGTCACTTTCAGTCACTGACTTTGATGCTCTAAAGAATCTTCTTATAATGGAAGAAGTATTGTCATGTCTCCCAGACCAGTTGTCTACTTTTATGGCAGAACAAAAGAATGTAACAGACATTTATGAGCTGTCAAAGCTCGCGGATGAGCATGAGTTGTTGACTAAGGCCCAGTTTACGGCCACTTCACCTAAGTCTAGTCGTAGAGTAAATTATAATGCTCCCCGAACTCCTTATCAGAATCCATCCCGTCCTAGTGCTCCAGTTACTCCCATGAGCTCTTCTCTTACAAAACCTAACCCTGCTACTTCCTTGTCAGGAATGTCAAATAATAATAAGGTTATTTCTAAACCTACAGTTGGTTCCACAGGTGTGTCCACTGTAAGGTCTTGTTCCCATTGTAAGAGAAAAGGCCATGGAATTAATTCCTGTTTTATATTGCACCCTGAGTTACGACCAACTGGTCTCATTTATTGCAGAGGTGTGCAAAATAAACTTACTAATAAACATGTAACTGTAAATCTCAATTGGGTGAAACAGTATTCACCATATATGTCTTCAGGTGAAGTTTTGTGTATTAATGGGAAGTGGAAGCCAGTGGTCATTCTTCGTGATACAGGTGCTTCCCAAACCATAATTTCATCCAGTATTCTTTCTGATGTTGAAAAGAGAGAGACTGGAAAGTTTGTTGTTCTTCAGAGTGTTGCAGGATGTAAAACTGTACCTCTAATAGACATTAATTTCAGATCCACCATTACACCAAGTTTATGCACTGTGGGTGTTAGTACACAGTTGCCCATCCCAGGTGTGGATGTTATATTGGGTAATGATGTGGCCATAAATCATGTTGTGGGTGAGATTGATCCCCGTTTGTGTAAACAGCCAGTTGCAGCCCATGTTTATTCTGCCTGTGCTGAAGTTAGTTCTATGAATGAACCTGTTGTAGAAGATGGTTTTGTCCATTCTACCTGTGCTGATGTCAGTACTATTATAAATCCAGTTGTCAGTTCTGATGTTGTTACTCAAGCATTTGTTCCAGTAACCAGTACCCCTTCAGTGGAGAAGTGGGATGTGGTTGTTCCAGATTCCTGTGTGGCCGATTTAGTTGTTGAGAGTAAGCCTGATACTATGACTCTGCTTTATTCCAATAAATTGGGAAAGGATGTCCATGTACCATTGTCTTGCCCGCTCACTACGAACGTTGTGCTAGGAGTTGAGAGAAACTTAAAAGCCACGACTCTGTATTCCAGCCAAGTGAATGGTTTAGGACAAGATGTCGGGTTGGCAGAAGTATTCCCGCTCACTCCAAGTTTAGAATCAGTTGTCGAGAGTAAGTCTGTTGTAGAGGCCCCGCCTCACCCTAGTCAAGGTGATATAATAGGGGAGGAGGTCAAACTACCTGTTACTTGCCCGCTCGTTTCAGATTCCCTTAATTTAAGTGCATTGAGTAGAACTGACCCTAAGATTTCAGAGAGAAGCAAGGAGACAGTCTGTACTGTAGATCCAGTTTTGGAGAGTGTGGGAAAGCAGCCAGAGGATCAGCTTCTGTTGAGTAGATGGAGACCCATTGAGCCTCCCTCTTCAGTTGTCTGTGAGGATGTGACCCAGCTTGGTAGTGATATTATTGATTGTGAGCAGACAGTACTCCAAGCAGCTCCAGAAGTCATGGGAGGAAATTTTGGTAAAATCATTGAGAGTGGTAAAGTAGCATTTGGATCTAAGTTGCGGAGTTGTGATTCTTATTCTATGTGGAGTAAGTACATAGGAGGAGGACTCACTATCACTTCAAGTTGATCTAGATAGGGTTTTGAAATGGTCAAAGGATTGGCAGATGCAGTTTAATGCTGATAAATGTAAAGTTCTGAGGTTAGGTAATGATGATAGAGTTACAAGATACGAGCTAGATGGTGTTGTGATTGCGAAGTCGGATTGCGAAAGGGATCTGGGAGTTATGATTAGTAAGAATTTAAAACAAAAGGATCAATGCATAAATGTTCGTAATAAGGCAAATCGGACACTTGGATTTATTAATCGCAGCGTTAGTAACAAGACACCTGGTGTGGTTCTCAAGCTATATCTTGCTCTAGTTAGGCCCCATTTAGATTATGCAGTTCAGTTTTGGTCGCCATATTATAGAATGGATATAAATTCACTTGAACGTGTCCAGCGTAGGATGACTAAGTTAATTCCCCAAATTAGAAATCTTTCATATGAAGAAAGATTAACAAAGCTTAAGTTGCATTCACTGGAAAGGCGAAGAGTTAGGGGTGACATGATAGAGGTTTACAAGTGGATGAATGGACATAACCGGGGGGATATTAATAGGGTATTAAAAGTATCAACACAGGACAGAACACGAAACAATGGATATAAATTGGATAAGTTTAGATTTAGGAAAGACTTGGGTAAATACTGGTTCAGTAACAGGGTTGTTGATTTGTGGAACCAATTGCCGCGTAACATTGTGGAGGTGGGGTCCCTCGATTGTTTCAAGCACGGGTTGGACAAGTATATGAGTGGGATTGGGTGGTTATAGAATAGGAGCTGCCTCGTATGGGCCAATAGGCCTTCTGCAGTTACCTTTGTTCTTATGTTCTTATGTTCTTATGTTCTTAATAGCAAATAAAATTCGTCTTCATCTTGAAAAACATAAATTAATAATTGAGTCGCAACATGGTTTTATAAATGGCCGTTCATGTTTAACAAATTTGTTATCTTTTTATTCTAGCATTGTTGAGGCAGTTGATAGTGGTAAGGATTGCGATGTTGTATACCTTGACTTTAGCAAAGCTTTTGATACAGTGCCACATGAAAGACTGATTAAAAAAATAGAGTCTCATGGTATTGGGGGTGCTATATTAAGCTGGATTAGGGCATGGCTATACCAAAGGAAACAGAGAGTTAGTATAAATGGAATCAAGTCAGAGTGGGAAAATGTTGTAAGTGGAGTGCCTCAAGGCTCTGTCCTGGGACCTCTGTTGTTTATAATATATATAAATGATTTAGATTCAGGTTTGAGTAGCAACATTTGCAAATTTGCCGATGATACGAAAATCGGTAGGGAAATTAATTCGGAGGAGGACTCACTATCACTTCAAGTTGATCCAGATAGGGTTTTGAAATGGTCAAAGGATTGGCAGATGCAGTTTAATGCTGATAAATGTAAAGTTCTGAGGTTAGGTAATGATGATAGAGTTACAAGATACGAGCTAGATGGTGTTGTGATTGCGAAGTCGGATTGCGAAAGGGATCTGGGAGTTATGATTAGTAAGAATTTAAAACAAAAGGATCAATGCATAAATGTTCGTAATAAGGCAAATCGGACACTTGGATTTATTAATCGCAGCGTTAGTAACAAGACACCTGGTGTGGTTCTCAAGCTATATCTTGCTCTAGTTAGGCCCCATTTAGATTATGCAGTTCAGTTTTGGTCGCCATATTATAGAATGGATATAAATTCACTTGAACGTGTCCAGCGTAGGATGACTAAGTTAATTCCCCAAATTAGAAATCTTTCATATGAAGAAAGATTAACAAAGCTTAAGTTGCATTCACTGGAAAGGCGAAGAGTTATGGGTGACATGATAGAGGTTTACAAGTGGGTGAATGGACATAACAAAGGGGATATTAATAGGGTATTAAAAGTATCAACACAAGACAGAACACCAAACAACGGGTATAAATTGGATAAGTTTAGATTTAGGAAAGACTTGGGTAAATACTGGTTCAGTAACAGGGTTGTTGATTTGTGGAACCAGTTGCCGCGTGACGTTGTGGAGGTGGGGTCCCTCGATTGTTTCAAGCATGGGTTGGACATGTATATGAGTGGGATTGGGTGGATATAAATAGGAGCTGCCTCGTATGGGCCAACAGGCCTTCTGCAGTTGCCTTTGTTCTTATGTTCTTATGTTCTTAAGTATTTCTCATTGTGTACATTGAGTCAGAGTGTGTGTAGGATGTTGAAATCTACTTTTATTCTGCAGGAGCCATTTTCTTGTGAAGTAATGGACTGTGGGACATCTTTGTCAAGCCTTGTGGTTGAGCAGAGAGAGTTTACTCAAGTAGGTTGTGCATCCAGTTCTGAGGAAGTGGTGAGTTATGCTAGAGCAGTGTCTCTATATTCAGATCCAGTTAATTTTGATGCACGAGTGATGAAAGTGTATGTTCCACTCAAGTGTGGTGTTGACTTTCAGAGTCATATTGTGGGTGAAGGATTAAATCATACTGGGGAGCAGATGTTTGAGGCTCCAGGTGTGTATTTCAAGTTGGAGGATAAGGTTATCCTACCTAGTGTTAATCATTGTGAAGGGTTTCAGATTGTCCTTGGGCGTTTCTCAGGTAATCTGCTGTACATTTTCCAGATGTTAAGACCCTTAAACCTCTTGGTTGATTGGTTGTCATCAGACGTAAATCACTTGGGAAGTGATGGTGAGGGTTGTAAAGTTTTCGGCATGTTTTATTTAGTCTTTTGGAAGACTAGACGGTTGATGAAAGTGTGTGTTGTGTTCAAGTTCACCATCAGGGGGTGTGAACTTGTCTTCGGAGTTCTGATTGAGATATGGTGCCTAGGCATATGCCTGTTTTCTTTCACTGATCGTTATGACAGAGTTATGAGGCAATTGATTTCTGTGTTCCTTATGGATCATCTGAGTCAGTTCGATCAGGTAGTCTTTGCACTTATCTTGGGTTGTATTTCTTGGTTTGAAGGTCAAAGGTTTGCTAAGTCGGTGTCTTGTGTTTCGGAAGGTTCTATGAATGGGAAAGTTTTATACATAATTGTGAGGTTTAATGCTAATTTCTCTAATTTTAGTATCCATTGGGCGAGAGTATGTGTTCCACAGAGGATCAAGAGTGATGAAGAGCAGATGTCTGTGTCAGAGCATACCCAGGAGAAGTCCCAAATCTACTCAACATCCAGTCAGCTTCAATTAAGCAGTTCAGCTCCAGAAAAAGGGAGTAATGGAAAATGGAGTCTGTCTTGGAAAACTTCACCATGTGGAAAAGGGATCACATGGAAATACGGAACTGATCTTGGAGAAATAGTAGAAACAAATGAAAAGCTAAATTGCCATGATAACTGTGTGAAAGCAGCTACCTTTATTGACAATTCTATTCATGCTACTAATGATACTGTTGTAGATAGGAGTGTGAAATATGATCTGAAACAAAGTGAAATAAATGAGATAGTACCTTGGAGAGATAAATTTGCATACTCCAGTGACACATATGTAGAACATAGTCATAAGACTGAAATTTCTGAGTTTCCTGTAAGACTATATTTGGCGTGTTTTCATTTTTGTCCAGAAATGTGTTCTTATTACTTTTACATGTTTGGTGTAATTAATACCATAAATCTCAAGTGTCATACATTTTCCTTTAAAAAAAATGCCATTCATTTTCAATCTATTGCATTTTTTTTTCTTGGAGGTGGAAGTGTTACGTACTCCTAGCAGAATACGTATATAAATTTAAAAAATTTTTTTTTGTTCTATTATATCATTGCCTGTATATGTACACACATTGTGTTTTTGTAAATTATCGTGTGGTGTGGCAGCGTCAGTGGAGACAGGAGCGCGGTTGCTTTGCACACGTCTAATACCTGTTAAATTCGGGAAAGCTGGACCTGTTCAGTTGGGAGTTCCAGATGTCACTTTTATTTAGTTTAGGTAATTGTTTATTTTCTGTAATTAAACAGGTGGCATTGTACTTATATATTTTGTAAGTAACTATTATCTGTAATTTGCATTCTTGTGTGTTTTGAGAACAAGTGGTTGTTCAATTAGTTTTAAATATTAAAAAGTCCTTAGTTTCCATCCCTCATCCTGGGATGAGGCAGACGGGAGGTGAGAATTTGGGTAGCGACAGAGCGAGAGTTTAGTAGCTTCGGGGGACCAGGAAGAGTAACATGTGGGAGATAAGTCTGTTACTTCTTGTTGTGCCATATTTTATTATACTATATTAGGAGAAGGACAATACCTTTTGTTTGTTGTATAAGTTAACTTGACCATCTGTGTTTTTATATTATACTGTCTTGAATATATATCTATATAATATTTTGTATCTATTCTTCAGTCCAAAAGGAAGATTTTTATTTATGTGCTCATTACTTATCAAGGGGTTATACTGGTGACCCGCTTTAGAGAGCAGCAGTGGTATCCCTAGACGTAATTAAAGCTTGGCTGCTGTAGGGTCACGAGCCGTAACGAACGATAGGTAACACCACACACCCCCACCAACGGGACACGCTCCCCGTGTCCCAAGGTAACACTCTCCATAATGCTACCTGCACCCACTAAAAATCTCCATGGCCCTCTCTAGGGTACACTAGACGGCGAACCCCAGACGTCAAATTATGCGTCGCTCGCTATGCCAAGGCGTGCATAATTCACTGCGCCTATTTTCTGTATCTACACCTGACAACGCTGGAACTCGCACAGTACTTTAGGTAATATTTCATTATCCTTAAAATATTCGATTTACACGTTACATGAAATTTAATTAACTATAAATTACGTAGTTTTCACGCTTAATTTCACCTTAGCAACGGTTTCTCACTATTTCTGCCTTACCAACGATATAAAACAAGCTCCAAGGTGCGGCTCGCTTGGCCCACCCATCGCGTGGCCCACACATGGCCGCACATGGCCCACGCTGGCCCACAATCACCCGCGCTAGTTTACCTCGCCACGCTGTATAATCCGCACTACGAACACTGTATAAACCGCACTACGAACACTGCACTTGTTTTGGATCCCGATGCTTCAGTGGGCAGACTTGCATCTTAGACGTCTCTCGTTGCGGGAATCTGGAAAGAAAGAAATAAACACCACATGTGCCCCACAATGACCTAGTCCCTTTAATTAACTAACTCCTCTGACCTGGTCTCACCTGACCCCTTTTTCCTCCGTCTAGTAACCACCATTCTCACCACAACCCGACGTCTACCATTTCCCGAACATTCCCTCACCAACTAAACCAGAACCACACTTCCTTCATCTCGCACAGTGTTCCAAAATCTGTTTGCGCTGCCACCAAATATGTCGTCTACCAATTCCCTAACATTCCCTCACCAACCAAAACAGGAACACTATGAAGGGACATATCGAAGGTTTTAAACGCCGTCGGGTTTTGTCATTTAATTACAAAGAATAGACTGACAAATAATAACATATTAACATACTCTATTAGGTCAATACACTTCCAATACCCATAGACCACTTGACCTCCGCGATCACCACCCACACTCGTAACTTCCGCCTAAGTCCCTAATACGGAATGATTACTACAACGCTCCACACCCGGTTAGTCTTTCATTCAATACTCACATACTGCAGACTTAACTTGGTCACTAAGATCACATCAGGTTCTCGCATAGCTGTCTGCTATACTTCGCTGCTGCCGCAAACGGAGGTCCAGAGGACTTCTCAGTTCAACTCCCACAATCAGACTGGCTCCAATCAGCCATCTACCTCAACCATTTCACCCCGCCTCTCAAGGAAGGTATAATCCGATTAACCTTATCTCTAGAAGCGGTAATCTTGTTCCTAGAAGCCTGAAGAATAATAATTCCTCTTTCCAGGAATTATTAATTTGGCTAAGTAGCTGCGGTCTTAATCCCTTGACCTTTCTTAGATATATGATCCATAGTCTGTCTACTTAACATGTACTTCCAATCATCATTCGTTAAGTGTTGTAGTAATGATCCTCTAGCTAATAATTCCTACTAACTTGTGGATTACAACACCACTCCCCTCCTTAAACACGCATTTGTCCCCATATGCATCATTGCAAAGGTTCCATTAGTGCAAGGACCTGGAGGATGCACCCACTATATATGTACAACTAAAAATTCATCCAATAAGTTCATCATACACACGATGAACTAAATTAAAATTTTCCCGACATGACTCACAACACTTCTCCAACATATACATTATATTCACATCATAGCACAGGTAAAATAGTCTGTAATAATTTTTCCCATCTCCAACAATGCACATATACCTAAATTGCTGACATATAATTACATACAAACATAACCATAAAATTACATGGACCAGAATGCTGGCATTTAACAGAAATGACACTAGTCATTAATATATAAACAACACATATATATCTAAGGTTCTTCATCCTTAGTAACAAGTTAATAATAATTTAACATCTTGCCCTGTACTGTTAACATAAGGGCTAACAATGATCACACAATGTTTCACTGGCCTCCTCCACAATTGGCAGCATTACTTCTCTTGTCTTCGTGTCCCATGGTTGCTAGGTCATAGATCCTCCATGACCCAGACAAAACCCAGGCTGTCCAGCCTGGTGAATGTTGTCAATGTCCCATCGTTGCTCTGAGCTAACGTGATCCTGGCCTCCAGAGCAACGGAGATTCCTACCCCAGGGTCATGTTCCCTCGGGTCTGTGCTGACGTCTCGTTCCAGAGCACCAACCCCAGAACGCTGTAGATACCTCCCAGCTCTCTGGTCATCCTTCCTTGCTGTGCTCACCACAGCTGTAGCACATTACTCTAGGCCCATCTGCCCAGAGTGTGTCCACCTGTATTCACACCTTCCTGACCGCTGTACCTGCAAAATATTCCCTCGGAGCCCCCTGGCTCGATCCCATTATTACATAACCCCCTCGGCTCCTTACTCTCTCCCCGTATATAGCCTGAGCGCAGCTGCAAAATCATTGCAGCTATCCCCTTATCCCTGCTTTGATGTCAGGGGGCGAATTTCGCCTATAACGTCACGTTGGCTTCACTTCCTCCCCTTTTTCTTCTAGAATTACTGAGTGTAGCCTCATAGCTTCCCTTCTACTTTACCTGTGACATGTTCTGTGACATGATCCCGGGGGACCTTCTCAAGCCTAACACTCAGTAATGGTGCCGATGAGGTAATATACAGTATATACATACACATACATTATCACAATAAATACCTCATTAAAATAATTCCACAACTAATGTCACTAAAGCATCATACTGCCACTGGTTCGCCTCTAGCGAGATTCCTGTAACAACTTAATTAATGAGAAATTAGTATATCTACTTAGCTCGCCCACTGCAACCATCAACACCTGAAATTTTGAAATTCTACATTGTAATCTTATCCATAAGACTTATCCACTCCGACTTAATTAATGAAAATTTTTATGAAAAAAATGAAATTTTATTAGTCTTTTATGAGTCTTGCTAGAGATATCGACTTGGCTCGCCTAGTGCAGCCACCAACTCCTGCAATTATCCACATTTCATCTTATCCATAAGACTTACCCACTCCGACACACCATCTCCTCTGGTCATCCCAACCACTGATGACCTCATTATAACGCCACACATCCCCACAACCACTTCCTGCGTCCTAACGCACCGACCTTGCTACGCCAATACTCACCTTACCGACCACTACCTGGCGCCCCTGCGCCACCATATACTCCACAACACCATACTCCATACCAGGCGTCCAAACGCCACCACACTACACCACCCAATGGCTTCCCCAACGCTATCAACCCTCGGCGTCTCCAATGCCATCAACACCAAGCACGGCGTCCCCAACGCCCTCAACACAACACACGGCGTCCCCAACGCCCTCAACACAACACACAGCGTCCCCAACGCCCTCAACACAACACACGGCGACCCCAACGCCCTCAACAAAACACACGGCGTCCCCAACGCCCTCAACACAAAAACACGGCGTCCCCAACGCCCTCAACACAACACACGGCGTCCCCAACGCCCTCAACACAACACACGGCGTCCCCAACGCCCTCAACACAACACACTGCGTCCCCAACGCCCTCAAAACAACACACGGTGTCCCCAACGCCCTCAACACAACACACGGCGTCCCCAACGCCCTCAACACAACACACGGCGTCCCCAACACAACACACGGTGTCCCCAACGCCCTCAACACACACACAGCGTCTTCAACACACACACAGCGTCTTCAACGCCCTCAACACAACACACGGCGTCTTCAACGCCCTCAACACCGTGGGAGGAAATGATGTTGGTCAAGTTAGGAGTGAGGAACTGATTCAGAGGTATAAAACAGCCAAAGAATTAGTTAGGAGCAAGGGAGGAATCCCGATCATATGTGGCATTCTTCCAAGAAAGGGAATGGGAAATGAATGGATGTCGAGGGCAATTGGTGTCAATTGCCGGCTGGAAAGATATTGCAAATCAAATGCAATATCTTTCATAGACAACTGGGAACACTTCTATGGAAGAAATGAAATGTATGCTCGTGATGGGGTGCATCTATCGAGAGCTGGGGTTGTTGCTGTTGCGAACTCGTTGGAAGAAGTGGTTAGAGGTGTTTGTTTGGGTTTAAACTGTTAGTAGCTAGAGGTATGGGAATTGATTTGGAGGAAGGAAGTAATAAAAGTATGTGTTTGTGGGAGAAAGAAATTGGCAAAATGATCAGTGTTACGGCCCTCTCGGGACGCAACGGGGTTCTCACTCTGATGTTGTTAGAGGAAGATATATGTATCCGTTCCCAAGCCAGTAGTGGCTATCAAGGGATGAGATCCGTGACGCAAGTAACTTAAAAGGGAGTAGGGAAAGAAAGTTAAGAACTTAATATTTTAATTAACACCATCACCATTTAAATATATAAAATTAATGAGTGCACAAGGGGGAGGGGTATTAACACTAAACAAGGGGATTATTCACAATGTAGTCTTCTGCTGAAGACTGGATCAAGAAGCTAGGTGCTGAGTCCGCGGTGCTTTCTTCGTGGCCTCAAGGCGTGTCCTCTGAGAATGCCGAGCCTACCCTGGCCACAGGTCAGCCACAACACAGGTCCACTGGGGGCACCGTCGTGGAGGCCGTCAACCACACGTCCAGCTGGTCTGCTGGCAGGTACCGAGCCACCAAGGCTGGTACGGCCACTCCACGAACGATATAAGGGGTACGCCCTAGACAGGAGTCTCGTGTGATATCACAAATCACCCTCCTGTCCTCAATATCCCAGTGGATGATCGTCTCCAACAGTCGGTCCCGGGTAAATCCTTTCACTGCCACTCCACTGGCAGGCTAACACACCACAGTGTTCTTCCGGGGGGACGACGTCACAACAGCTGCAGCAAACTTCACAGTATGGAGACTGGCTGCCTCGGGTAGACTGACTCAACCTTCAACACAGTGGTCCCAGGTCGGCTCTGTAAGCAGACACGTCATCAATAACTGGGACACTAATACACTTCACTTACGGGCTCGGGCACAAACACCTGACGTATCCAGCCCATAGATGGCGCTGTCGTCGGAGCACCACCTCACCAGAGGTCAGGAGCGACGGTGTTGAGCGCGGAACCAGACTGGAAACTGGTCCTCGAGGCCAGTACACGCTGTCCTCACCAGGTGTCGTCTTCCGTTTGGCGGGGGTTTCGGGAGCTGACCCACAGATGGCGTAGTTGTTACTGCTCCTTCCTCGGACGCTGGGTCCGGGTTCGTAACAATCAGGGAAAGAGAAGGGCCTCAAAATAACAATTCACTTAGGGTATATTACACTAACAGTAGAAGTCTAAGAAATAAAATTAACGAATTAAATGCTCTTGTATGCACAGAAAAAATAGATATTATTGCACTTACGAAACGTGGATGAATGTAGAAAATAGAGAACTATTAGCTGAATATCAAATAAATGGATTTAAACTATTTCACACAGATAGATATATTAGACGAGGAGGTGGAGTAGCCATATATGTTAGGGACAATTTGAAATGTAGTCTCAAAGAGGGAATCAAAACTGAGCCACACACAGAAACTATTTGGATAGAATTAAACGAAAAAGCTAATAATATTATAATAAGAGTTATATATAGGCCACCAAATTTAGACAGAATGGAAGCAAAGCATCTATGGGATGAAATATCTAGAGCATCTAGATCTAACAGTATTTATGTCATGGGTGACTTTAATTTTAGTGGAATAAACTGGTTGAACAAAACAGGGAATAGTGAAGCAGAAGATTTTCTAGAATTAATTGACGATTGCTTTCTTACGCAACACATTAAGGAACCAACACGGGAAAATAATATTTTAGATTTAGTGTTAACTAACAGGGAAACACAAATTAATGACATCGAAATAGGGAGTGAGCTAGGGAACAGTGACCACAAAGAAATCAGATTTAGCATAGAATGGAATAGACCTGTAGGAGAAAATTCTGTTAAAGTGCCAGATTTTCGAAAAGCTGATTTTAATAGCCTAAGAAATTTTTTGGGTCAAATTGATTGGAAAGCCTTGGGTATGGGGTGTGGGCCGGTCTTGGAGCGAGACATGATCCCAGCGATAGGTGACTTAAATGGGGATAACATAAGAACATAACATAAGAACAAAGGCAACTGCAGAAAGCCTGTTGGCCCATACGAGGCAGCTCCTATTTATAACCACCCAATCCCACTCATATACATGTCCAACCCATGCTTGAAACAATCGAGGGACCCCACCTCCACAATGTTACGCGGCAATTGGTTCCACAAATCAACAACCCTGTTACTGAACCAGTATTTACCCAAGTCTTTCCTAAATCTAAACTTATCCAATTTATACCCATTATTTCGTATTCTGTCTTGTGTTGATACTTTTAATACCCTATTAATATCCCCTTTGTTATGTCCATTCACCCACTTGTAAACCTCTATCATGTCACCCCTAACTCTTCGCCTTTCCAGTGAATGCAACTTAAGCTTTGTCAATCTTTCTTCATATGAAAGATTTCTAATTTGGGGAATTAACTTAGTCATGCTACGCTGGACACGTTCAAGTGAATTTATATCCATTCTATAATATGGCGACCAAAACTGAACTGCATAATCTAAATGGGGCCTAACTAGAGCAAGATATAGCTTGAGAACCACACCAGGTGTCTTGTTACTAACGCTGCAATTAATAAATCCAAGTGTCTGATTTGCCTTATTACGAACATTTATGCATTGATCCTTTTGTTTTAAATTCTTACTAATCATAACTCCCAGATCCCTTTCGCAACTCGACTTCGCAATCTCAACACCATCTAGCTCGTATCTTATAACCCTATCATCATTACCTAACCTCAGAACTTTACATTAATCAGCATTAAACTGCATCTGCCAATCCTTCGACCATTTCAAAACCCTATCTAGATCAACTTGAAGTGATAGTGAGTCCTCCTCCGAATTAATTTCCCTACCGATTTTTGTATCATCGGCAAATTTGAAAATGTTGCTACTCAAACCTGAATCTAAATCATTTATATATATTATAAACAACAGAGGTCCCAGGACAGAGCCCTGAGGCACCCCACTTACAACATTTTCCCACTCTGACTTGACTCCATTTATACTAACTCTCTGTTTCCTTTGGTATAGCCATGCCCTAATCCAGCTTAATATAGCACCCCCAAAACCATGAGACTCTAACTTTTTAATCAGTCTTTCATGTGGCACTGTATCAAAAGCTTTGCTAAAGTCAAGGTACACAACATCGCAATCCTTACCACTATCAACTGCCTCAACAATGCTAGAATAAAAAGATAACAAATTTGTTAAACATGAAAGGCCATTTATAAAACCCATGTTGCGACTCAATTATTAATTTATGTTTTTCAAGATGAAGACGAATTTTATTTGTTATTATAGATTCGAGTAACTTTCCCACAATAGACGTTAGGCTAATTGGTCGATAGTTAGACGTAAGTGATCTATCTCCTTTCTTAAAAACTGGTATCACATTAGCAACTTTCCAAAACTCTGGCACTCTGCCTGACTATTGATTTATTAAATATGGTTGACAGTGGGTCACAAAGCTCCTTTTTCCATTCTTTAAGCACCCTAGCAAACACTTCATCCGGCCCTGGGGATTTGTTTAGTTTGAGTTTTACTATTTGTTTAAGAACATCCTCCCTGGTAACTGTTAAACTCGTCAACCTGTCCTCGTCCCCACCCACATAGACTTGTTCGGCTGATGGCATATTGTTAAGTTCCTCTTTAGTAAATACAGATACAAAATATTTATTAAAAATAATACTCATCTCTTCATCACTATCTGTTATTTGACCTGTCTCAGTTTTTAATGGACCTTTTCCCTAGTCTTAGTACGATATAACTGAAAAAACCTTTAGGATTTGTCTTTGCTTGCCCTGCTATACGAACTTCATAGTTTCTTTTTGCTTTCCTTATCTCTTTTTTAACATTTCTAACCAGTTGTACGAATTCCTGTTCTAAAGTGACCTCCCCATTTTTAATCCTTTTGTACCAAGCTCTCTTTTTACCTATAAGGTTCTTCAAATTCTTTGTTATCCACTTTGGGTCATTAGTATTCGATCTATTCAATTTGTATGGTATACTACGTTCCTGTGCTTTGTTTTGAATATTCTTAAATAAGTTATATATTGAATCCACATCGAAATCCCCATTTACGTCACCTATCGCTGGGTTCATGCCTCGCTCCAAGACAGGCCCCCAACCCCATACCCAAAACTTTCCAATCAATTTGACCCAAACAATTTCTAAGGCTATTAAAATCAGCTTTTCGAAAATCTGGCACTTTAACAGAATTTTCTCCCACAGGTCTATTCCATTCTATGCTAAATCTGATTTCTTTGTGATCACTGTTCCCTAGCTCACTCCCTATTTCGATGTCATTAATTTGTGTTTCCCTGTTAGTTAAATCTAAAATATTATTTTCCTGTGTTGGTTCCTTAATGTGTTGCGTAAGAAAGCAATCGTCAATTAATTCTAGAAAATCTTCTGCTTCACTATTCCCTGTTTTGTTCAACCAGTTTATTCCACTAAAATTAAAGTCACCCATGACGTAAATACTGTTAGATCTAGATGCCCTAGATATTTCATCCCATAGATGCCTTGCTTCCATTCTGTCTAAATTTGGTGGCCTATATATAACTCCTATTATAATATTATTTGTTTTTTCGTATAATTCTATCCAAATAGTTTCTGTGTGTGGCTCAGTTTTGATTCCCTCTTTGAGACTACATTTAAAATTGTCCCTAACATATATGGCTACTCCCCCTCCTCGTCTAATATATCTATCTGTGTGAAATAGTTTAAATCCCTTTATTTGATATTCAGCTAATAGTTCTCTATTTTCTACATTCATCCACGTTTCGGTAAGTGCAATAATATCTATTTTTTCTGTGCAGACAAGAGCATTTAATTCGTTAATTTTATTTCTTAGACTTCTACTGTTAGTGTAATATACCCTAAGTGAATTGTTATTTTGAGGCCCTTCTCTTTCCCTGATCATTTTGCCAATTCCTTTCTCCCACAAACACGTACTTTTATTATCTCCTTCCTCCCAATCAATTCCCATACCTCTATCAGCTAACAGTTTAAACCCAAACAAACACCTTTAACCACTTCTTCCAACGAGTTCGCAACAGCAACAACCCCAGCTCTCGATAGATGCACCCCATCACGAGCATACATTTCATTTCTTCCATAGAAGTGTTCCCAGTTGTCTATGAAAGATATTGCATTTGATTTGCAATATCTTTCCAGCCAGCAATTGACCCCAATTGCCCTCGACATCCATTCATTTCCTACTCCCTTTCTTAGAAGAATGCCACATATGATCGGGATTCCTCCCTTGCTCCTAACTAATTCAATGGCTGTCCTAAATCTCTGTATTAGTTCCTCACTCCTAACTCGTCCAACATCATTACCCCCTGCACTAATACAAATAATGGGTGTGTTCCCATTTCCTGTCATAATATCATTCATGTTTCCAACAATATCACCAATTCCAGCTCCCGGAGAGCAAACCCTTAATCTGCTCCCCTATCTCTGGCACAAAATGTTCTGTCTAAATACCTCACCTGGGAATCTCCCACAACCAAAATTCGCTATGATTTTCCCTTTTCCTTTCGAGCAGTTTGAGGGACCTGCGCTTCAATGCTCCTCGTTACTTTGTCTTTGCCACCTCGTTGAACAACAGGTTCAACACAGCACTCGTCCTCTAATACGTCAAATGCGTTAAAAGTCCTTAGGTGTAGGCTATTAGTTGTCGGTTTTGCCAAGGTCTTCTTAAGACCCCTGTCTTTCACAACTTGCCAAGACGAGGACTTCTTAATACTGGTCTCGTCAGTCCTTCTTAATGAGGTCCCATCAACACTGGCCTCCTCCTTCGTTTCCTCCCGAAGTCTCAGCCGTCGTACCTCCTCCTGCAGGGAATCCATCTCTGCTCTCAGAGCTCCAACCAGACTCACCAAATCTTTTACTAATCCTTCCATAATTGCAATAATAATGTTATTAGAATCGGAGCTCCAGCTAACACAACCTCTCACTGTGACTGCACCTGACTGACTGGTGCACCTGACTGACTGCTTTCGATGTGGATTCAATATATAACTTATTTAAGAATATTCTAAACAAAGCACAGGAACGTAGTATACCATACAAATTGAATAGATCGAATATTAATGACCCAAAGTGGATAACTAAGAATTTGAAGAACCTTATAGGTAAAAAGAGAGCTTGGTACAAAAGGATTAAAAATGGGGAGGTCACTTTAGAACAGGAATTCGTACAACTGGTTAGAAATGTTAAAAAAGAGATAAGGAAAGCAAAAAGAAACTATGAAGTTCGCATAGCAGGGCAAGCAATGACAAATCCTAAAGTTTTTTTTTCAGTTATATCGTACTAAGACTAGGGAAAGGATAGGTCCATTAAAAACTGTGACAGGTCAAATAACAGATAGTGATGAAGAGATGAGTAGTATTTTTAATAAATATTTTGTATCTGTATTTACTAAAGAGGAACTTAACAATATGCCTACAGCCGAACAAGTCTATGTGGGGTGGGGACGAGGACAGGTTGACGAGTTTAGCAGTTACCAGGGAGGACGTTCTTAAACAAATAGTAAAACTCAAACCAAACAAATCCCCAGGGCTGGATGAAGTGTTTGCCAGGGTGCTTAAGGAATGAAAAGAGGAGCTTTGTGACCCACTGTCAACCATATTTAATAAATCAATAGAGTCAGGCAGAGTGCCAGAGTTTTGGAAAGTTGCTAATGTGATACCAGTTTTTAAGAAAGGAGATAGATCACTTGCGTCTAACTATCGACCAATTAGCCTAACGTCTATTGTGGGAAAGTTACTCGAATCTATAATAGCAAATAAAATTCGTCTTCATCCTGAAAAACATAAATTAATAATTGAGTCGCAACATGGTTTTATAAATGGCAGTTCATGTTTAACAAATTTGTTATCTTTTTATTCTAGCATAGTTGAGGCAGTTCATAGTGGTAAGGATTGTGATGTTGTGTACCTTGACTTTAGCAAAGCTTTTGATACAGTGCCACATGAAAGACTGATTAAAAAGATAGAGTCTCATGGTATTGGGGGTGCTATATTAAGCAGGATTAGGGCATGGCTATACCAAAGGAAACAGAGAGTTAGTATAAATGGAATCAAGTCGGAGTGGGAAAATGTTGTAAGTGGAGTGCCTCAAGGCTCTGTCCTGGGACCTTTGTTGTTTATAATATATATAAATGATTTAGATTCAGGTTTGAGTAGCAACATTTGCAAATTTGCCGATGATACGAAAATCGGTAGGAAAATTAATTCGGAGGAGGACTCATTATCACATCAAGTTGATCTAGATAGGGTTTTGAAATGGTCAAATGATTGGCAGATGCAGTTTAATGCTGATAAATGTAAAGTTCTGAGGTTAGGTAATGATGATAGAGTTACAAGATACGAGCTAGATGGTGTTGAGATTGCGAAGTCGGATTGCGAAAGGGATCTGGGAGTTATGATTAGTAAGAATTTAAAACAAAAGGATCAATGCATAAATGTTCGTAATAAGGCAAATCGGACACTTGGATTTATTAATCGCAGCGTTAGTAACAAGACACCTGGTGTGGTTCTCAAGCTATATCTTGCTCTAGTTAGGCCACATTTAGATTATGCAGTTCAGTTTTGGTCGCCATATTATAGAATGGATATAAATTCACTTGAACGTGTCCAGTGTAGGATGACTAAGTTAATTCCCCAAATTAGAAATCTTTCATATGAAGAAAGATTAACAAAGCTTAAGTTGCATTCACTGGAAAGGCGAAGAGTTAGGGGTCACATGATAGAGGTTTACAAGTGGGTGAATGGACATAACAAAGGGGATATTAATAGGGTATTAAAAGTATCAACACAAGACAGAACACGAAACAATGGGTATAAATTGGATTAGTTTAGATTTAGGAAAGACTTGGGTAAATACTGGTTCAGTAACAGGGTTGTTGATTTGTGGAACCAATTACCGCGTAACGTGCTGGAGGTGGGGTCCCTCGATTGTTTCAAGCGCGGGTTGGACAAGTATATGAGTGGGATTGGGTGGTTATAAATAGGAGCTGCCTCGTATGGGCCAATAGGCCTTTTGCAGTTGAATTGTTCTTATGTTCTTATGTTAACACAATACACGGCGTCCCCAACGCCCTCAACACAACACACGGCGTCCCCAACGCCCTCAACACAACACACATGGCGTCCCCCAACACCATTACCACCACAGGCATATGCCTTGCGCCAGAGCGCATCAAAACACCACGAGACGTCACCACCAATAAGTAACCAGACGCCACACACACTCCCTTTTCTCTCGTAATCCGTTAATTACTTGACCAACACTCGTCAGGCATAATTTCTTGTGTAGTGGCCACCCGCCACACTCTACCACCTGCGTTAACATACTTCAACGCTAATGTCTACAATACACCCGGTGTTACAACAACCAGTTATGCTACACATGCTACACCTTGGCGCTACAATGCCAACATTGTCATGCACTATACTACATCCATAATATCAACAGTCAAAACATGCACATTTCACTACAGTAAATACTATGCATTACGCTGGCGTTTAATAAGCCGCTACACGTGCATTACACTACACACCCCGGCGTACAAACGCCAATACACAACCATGCACTACACTTGGCGTCCAAACACCAATACAGAACCATGCACTACTCCCGGTGCCACATGTTACGTACTCCTAGCAGAATACGTATATAAATTTAAAATAATTTTTTTTGTTCTATTATACCATTGCCTGTATATGTACACACATTGTGTTTTTGTAAATTATCGTGTGGTGTGGCAGCGTCAGTGGAGACAGGAGCGCGGTTGCTTTGCACACGTCTAATACCTGTTAAATTCGGGAAAGCTGGACCTGTTCAGTTGGGAGTTCCAGATGTCACTTTTATTTAGTTTAGGTAATTGTTTATTTTCTGTAATTAAACAGGTGGCATTGTACTTATATATTTTGTAAGTAACTATTATCTGTAATTTGCATTCTTGTGTGTTTTGAGAACAAGTGGTTGTTCAATTAGTTTTAAATATTAAAAAGTCCTTAGTTTCCATCCCTCATCCTGGGATGAGGCAGACGGGAGGTGAGAATTTGGGTAGCGACAGAGCGAGAGTTCAGTAGCTTCGGGGGACCAGGAAGAGTAACATGTGGGAGATAAGTCTGTTACTTCTTGTTGTGCCATATTTTATTATACTATATTAGGAGAAGGACAATACCTTTTGTTTGTTGTATAAGTTAACTTGACCATCTGTGTTTTTATATTATATTGTCTTGAATATATATCTATATAATATTTTGTATCTATTCTTCAGTCCTAAAGGAAGATTTTTATTTATGTGCTCATTACTTATCAAGGGGTTATACTGGTGACCCGCTTTAGAGAGCAGCAGTGGTATCCCTAGACGTAATTAAAGCTTGGCTGCTGTAGGGTCACGAGCCGTAACGAACGATAGGTAACAAAGAGTTATGGGGGCCTGTCCGGGAGATATTGTTCCTACTTAACTGTGCTAATCTAACCTTGCCTTCCTAGGTAACATTGTGTCAAGTGTCTGTGTGTTTCTTAAGAACTATTCCATGTGCCAAGCAAGCTTTCCTGTGTGTCAAGTTTATTTATTTATTTATTTATGCATATACAAGAATGTACATAAGGAATGTGAGGATACAATTATGGTAATTACAGTCTTGTAAAGCCACTAGCACGCGCAGCGTTTTGGGCAGGTCCTTAATCTAAGAAAATTTTAAGGAGGTAAATACTTGCAAAATTTATAGACAAAAAAATGATAACAGATTACATGGAATGAAAAAAAAAAAAGATGAGAGAAAATTATAGGTACAGTATATTAAAGCACATAGGTAGCTATGATTGATTGCAATGACAGCTTAAAATGGTAGTTGACAACAAATTGGTAGGCACAATACAGCAGAAACAATATAAGATTGATTGCAATGACAGCTTGAATGGTAGTTGACAAAAATTGGTAGTCACAATACAGCATATGGCTAGCACATAAAAGAAGACAGCAATGAACACAATGATAAGGTTGTTTGATATTACATAAAAATTAGGAGATTGGGTACCACTAGGTACAGAGCAAATTTAAAGATCAGTGTAGGAAACTAAATAGATGAAGTTAGGTACTTTTTGGTTTTGCTTTTAAATAAGGCAAAAGTTTTACAGTTTTTCAATTCACTACGGAGTGAGTTCCATAGACTAGGTCCCTTAATTTGCATAGAGTGTTTACACAGATTAAGTTTGACCCTGGGGATATCAAAGAGATATTTATTTCTGGTGTGGTGATAATGGGTCCTATTACATCTGTCCAGGGAGAGTTTCAGAGCATGGTTTGCATTTAAGAACAGGGTTTTGTAAATGTAGTTGACACAAGAGAATGTGTGGAGGGA
Source organism: Procambarus clarkii (assembly GCF_040958095.1). Taxonomy (NCBI): domain Eukaryota; kingdom Metazoa; phylum Arthropoda; class Malacostraca; order Decapoda; family Cambaridae; genus Procambarus; species Procambarus clarkii. The sequence continues at coordinate 21,810,182 of NC_091222.1, read as the reverse complement.
GTTAATATTTAGCAAGTTTAGAGATTTAAACAAGGGAGCTGAGTGTTGTCTGAAAGCAGAGTTAGTTATTATTCTGATAGCAGATTTTTGCTGTGTGATGATGGGCTTAAGGTGGTTTGCAGTGGTAGACCCCCATGCACAGATACCATAATTAAGATAGGGGTAGATTAGTGCATAATATAGTGAGAGGAGAGCAGAGTTAGGAACATAATATCTGATTTTGGAGAGTATACCAACTGTCTTAGAGACTTTCTTAGTTATGTGTTGAATGTGGGTGCTGAAGTTGAGTCTCTTGTCTAGGAATAGGCCAAGAAACTTGCCATCATTTTTATTACTGATGTTAATGTTTTCTATCTGTAGCTGAATTGCATTTGATGATTTGCTTCCAAATAAGATGTAGTAAGTCTTTTCGATGTTTAATGTTAGTTTGTTCGTTGACATCCATAAGTGGACTTTTTTTAATTCATTATTCACAACATTATTTAGTGTATGTGGGTTGAGGTTTGAGTAGATAAGGGTAGTATCGTCAGCAAACAATATAGGTTTGAGAATATTAGAGACATTAGGCAGATCGTTTATATATATAAGAAATAGAAGAGGTCCTAAGATGCTGCCCTGTGGCACTCCAACGGTAATTGGTAGAGTGGAAGAAGTTGTATCATTGATGGTTACATATTGGTGTCTGTCACTAAGATAGGATCAGATGTAGTCAAGGGCAAGGCCTCGGATTCCATAATGCTGGAGTTTAAGTAAGAGGTAGTTGTGATTAACAGTATCAACGGCTTTTCTTAGGTCAATGAAGAGTCCAATCGGAAACTCATTTTTGTCAAGGGCTGAGTAGATAATGTCAAGGAGACTAATGGTTGCATCATTGGTACTCTTTTGGGACCGGAAGCCAAACTGGCAGGGGCTGAGTATGTCGAATTTTACGAGGTAGGAATAGAGCTGTTTGTAAATAATTTTTTCAAATATTTTTGATAGAATGGGTAGATTTGATATTGGTCTATAATTGTTTATGTCCGCCGGATTGCCTCCTTTATGGACTGGCGTTACTCTTGCTTTTTTGAGGATATCAGGGAAGGTGTGACACTCTATAGATTTGTTGAACAGTAGTGCTATGGGTGGGGCAAGGGCATGGGAGGCTCTCTTGTACACAATGGACGGAATTTCACTGGTGTTCCCTGCCTTGGTTTTTAGAGAGTGTATGATGGACACAACATCTGCCGGGCTGATTGGTGAAAGGAGAAGAGAGTTTGGATAGCTGCCTGAGAGATATGTGTTAATATGTGTCTGAGTCTGTGGGATTTTACTGGCAAGATTAGCACCAACCGATGAAAAGAAACTATTAAATTCATTTGCCATTTCTAAATCAGTTGACGGTATATCCCCATCCTTGTAGAGTTTTATTTGGTTATGTGAGTGTTGTTTAGTTCCTAGGATACTAGAGATAGTTTTCCAAGTGTTTTTCATGTTGCCTTTTGCTTCATTGAATCTATTCACATAATATGCAAGTTTTGCCTTTCTTATGATACTGGTAAGCATTGATGAGTACCTTTTAGCTACTTCCTTTGAAACTAGGCCAATCCTAACTTTCTTTTCATATTCATGTTTCTTGTTGATTGAGTTGAGAATGCCACTTGTGAGCCATGGATTGTTTAATCTTTTGTCAGTTACTTGCTTTGTAAGAAGAGGACAATGAAGGTTGTAGAGGCCTAGAGTTTTGGAGAGGAAGAGGTTAGCTAATGAATTTATATCATGGGTATTATTGAATTCAGAATCCCAGTTAATATTGTGAAGTGCCTCTGTAAGATTGTCTAAAGCTGATTCACTGTGTAGCCTAAATGAAAGTTTCTTGCTTTTTGGTGGTGTTATGTCCATGTTCGCTACGAGAAAGGTAGGATAGTGGTCAGTTGTTCTGTCGTAGATTATACCAGATACAAGGGGAGCGGTTATGTTTGTCCATATGTGGTCCAAGGTAGTGGCTGATGTTTGAGTGACTCGGGTAGGTTTGGTGATAGTGGGGATTAGCATACAGGAGTTCATGCTGTTAAGGAAATAGTCAACTTGAGAGCAGTTTTGTTGACCCAGGTCAATATTAAAGTCTCCTCCCAGAATGATGTGGTTTTTGTTGAGATTGTTGTTTATAATAAGATTCCTTAGGTTGTCTGAGAAAGAAGCTATGTTAGTATTAGGAAATCTATAGATGGCTCCAATAGTCAAAGAGGATTTAAGGGATTTAATTGTAAACTGAGCAAAAGTATATTCACAGTAGTCATCTCTGTCACAAAGTAACAACGTTTCACGATTTTGAGGTAAGTCATCCTATATATTTTGTTTGTGCAGTGAGGCCAAGCGAATTTTCAGTGTGGTGACAATTTTACAGTGAAGTGTAGTGCAGTGCCATTGTTTTAATTATTTTTGTGAATCAAGTGCCAAGTGTTAGTAACGATGGAGGAGAAAGTTGCAGCGTTGGTGGCTCACCCAGACTTTGAAGGGATTCAGAGCCTTAAAAAGACTGAGTTAATACAAATGGCAAATCAGTTGGATTTGACCGCCAACAATACAATGGTTAAAGCCCAAATATTGAAAGTCATTGTGACACATTTTGTTGAGAATGGAGAGTTAGAGGAAGAAATTCTAGAGGAGTTAAGAGAGGAGTCGAGTGATCAGATGACGTTAAAGCGTCTTGAGTTAGAAGCGCAAATAGCCAATGCTAAGCTTGAAGCTCAAAAAGAACAGAAAATATTAGAGGCTGAAGCTCGTCAAAGAGAGTTTGAAGCTCAAAAGGAACAGAAACAATTAGAGCTTGAAGCTCAAAAAGAACAGAGAATATTAGAACTTGAAGCTCAAAAAGAACAGCAAATATTAGAGGCTGAAGCTCAGCAGAGGGAGCTTGAGACTAGACGTTTAGAAATTGAGGCACAGTTGCAAATAGAAGCCACAAAGAAGCAACAAGCCGAGTAACAAACTAGGCAATTAGAGATTCAACAACAAATGGCTGACACTAACTTCAGGCTTGAATCACAGCGTATGGCAGCTGGGCATGGAAATACTAGTAATGTTTCAATAAATAGTGATAATAATCCCATCAGGACGCATAAGTATATAGAGTTGCCCAAGTTCAATGAGGAGGATCCTGAGGTTTTCTTTGCACATTTTTATAAAATTGCCATCAGTATGAACTGGGAAAGGGATCAGTGGGTAGCCATTATGCAGTCTCAATTTAAGGGGCGTAGTCAGGAGGTTTTTACATCCCTACCTGACGCTCATAGCTTTGATTACGAATTTGTAAAGAAAAGCATCTTAAATGCATACCAAATAAATCCAGAGGCACACAGGCAAAAGTTTCGGAACCTAAGGAGGATAAGTGATCAGACAATAGCAGATTTTACTCGTCAGAAGACAAATTTTTGCAACAGATGGATAAAGTCACTTTCAGTCACTGACTTTGATGCTCTAAAGAATCTTCTTATAATGGAAGAAGTATTGTCATGTCTCCCAGACCAGTTGTCTACTTTTATGGCAGAACAAAAGAATGTAACAGACATTTATGAGCTGTCAAAGCTCGCGGATGAGCATGAGTTGTTGACTAAGGCCCAGTTTACGGCCACTTCACCTAAGTCTAGTCGTAGAGTAAATTATAATGCTCCCCGAACTCCTTATCAGAATCCATCCCGTCCTAGTGCTCCAGTTACTCCCATGAGCTCTTCTCTTACAAAACCTAACCCTGCTACTTCCTTGTCAGGAATGTCAAATAATAATAAGGTTATTTCTAAACCTACAGTTGGTTCCACAGGTGTGTCCACTGTAAGGTCTTGTTCCCATTGTAAGAGAAAAGGCCATGGAATTAATTCCTGTTTTATATTGCACCCTGAGTTACGACCAACTGGTCTCATTTATTGTAGAGGTGTGCAAAATAAACTTACTAATAAACATGTAACTGTAAATCCAAATTGGGTGAAACAGTATTCACCATATATGTCTTCAGGTGAAGTTTTGTGTATTAATGGGAAGTGGAAGCCAGTGGTTATTCTTCGTGATACAGGTGCTTCCCAAACCATAATTTCATCCAGTATTCTTTCTGATGTTGAAAAGAGAGAGACTGGAAAGTTTGTTGTTCTTCAGAGTGTTGCAGGATGTAAAACTGTACCTCTAATAGACATTAATTTCAGATCCACCATTACACCAAGTTTATGCACTGTGGGTGTTAGTACACAGTTGCCCATCCCAGGTGTGGATGTTATATTGGGTAATGATGTGGCCATAAATCATGTTGTGGGTGAGATTGATCCCCGTTTGTGTAAACAGCCAGTTGCAGCCCATGTTTATTCTGCCTGTGCTGAAGTTAGTTCTATGAATGAACCTGTTGTAGAAGATGGTTTTGTCCATTCTACCTGTGCTGATGTCAGTACTATTATAAATCCAGTTGTCAGTTCTGATGTTGTTACTCAAGCATTTGTTCCAGTAACCAGTACCCCTTCAGTGGAGAAGTGGGATGTGGTTGTTCCAGATTCCTGTGTGGCTGATTTAGTTGTTGAGAGTAAGCCTGATACTATGACTCTGCTTTATTCCAATAAATTGGGAAAGGATGTCCATGTACCATTGTCTTGCCCGCTCACTACGAACGTTGTGCCAGGAGTTGAGAGAAACTTAAAAGCCACGACTCTGTATTCCAGCCAAGTGAATGGTTTAGGACAAGATGTCGGGTTGGCAGAAGTATTCCCGCTCACTCCAAGTTTAGAATCAGTTGTCGAGAGTAAGTCTGTTGTAGAGGCCCCGCCTCACCCTAGTCAAGGTGATATAATAGGGGAGGAGGTCAAACTACCTGTTACTTGCCCGCTCGTTTCAGATTCCCTTAATTTAAGTGCATTGAGTAGAACTGACCCTAAGATTTCAGAGAGAAGCAAGGAGACAGTCTGTACTGTAGATCCAGTTTTGGAGAGTGTGGGAAAGCAGCCAGAGGATCAGCTTCTGTTGAGTAGATGGAGACCCATTGAGCCTCCCTCTTCAGTTGTCTGTGAGGATGTGACCCAGCTTGGTAGTGATATTATTGATTGTGAGCAGACAGTACTCCAAGCAGCTCCAGAAGTCATGGGAGGAAATTTTGGTAAAATCATTGAGAGTGGTAAAGTAGCATTTGGATCTAAGTTGCGGAGTTGTGATTCTTATTCTATGTGGAGTAAGTATTTCTCATTGTGTACATTGAGTCAGAGTGTGTGTAGGATGTTGAAATCTACTTTTATTCTGCAGGAGCCATTTTCTTGTGAAGTAATGGACTGTGGGACATCTTTGTCAAGCCTTGTGGTTGAGCAGAGAGAGTTTACTCAAGTAGGTTGTGCATCCAGTTCTGAGGAAGTGGTGAGTTATGCTAGAGCAGTGTCTCTATATTCAGATCCAGTTAATTTTGATGCACGAGTGATGAAAGTGTATGTTCCACTCAAGTGTGGTGTTGACTTTCAGAGTCATATTGTGGGTGAAGGATTAAATCATACTGGGGAGCAGATGTTTGAGGCTCCAGGTGTGTATTTCAAGTTGGAGGATAAGGTTATCCTACCTAGTGTTAATCATTGTGAAGGGTTTCAGATTGTCCTTGGGCGTTTCTCAGGTAATCTGCTGTACATTTTCTAGATGTTAAGACCCTTAAACCTCTTGGTTGATTGGTTGTCATCAGACGTAAATCACTTGGGAAGTGATGGTGAGGGTTGTAAAGTTTTCGGCATGTTTTATTTAGTCTTTTGGAAGACTAGACGGTTAATGAAAGTGTGTGTTGTGTTCAAGTTCACCATCAGGGGGTGTGAACTTGTCTTCGGAGTTCTGATTGAGATATGGTGCCTAGGCATATGCCTGTTTTCTTTCACTGATCGTTATGACAGAGTTATGAGGCAATTGATTTCTGTGTTCCTTATGGATCATCTGAGTCAGTTCGATCAGGTAGTCTTTGCACTTATCTTGGGTTGTATTTCTTGGTTTGAAGGTCAAAGGTTTGCTAAGTCGGTGTCTTGTGTTTCGGAAGGTTCTATGAATGGGAAAGTTTTATACATAATTGTGAGGTTTAATGCTAATTTCTCTAATTTTAGTATCCATTGGGCGAGAGTATGTGTTCCACAGAGGATCAAGAGTGATGAAGAGCAGATGTCTGTGTCAGAGCATACCCAGGAGAAGTCCCAAATCTACTCAACATCCAGTCAGCTTCAATTAAGCAGTTCAGCTCCAGAAAAAGGGAGTAATGGAAAATGGAGTCTGTCTTGGAAAACTTCACCATGTGGAAAAGGGATCACATGGAAATACGGAACTGATCTTGGAGAAATAGTAGAAACAAATGAAAAGCTAAATTGCCATGATAACTGTGTGAAAGCAGCTACCTTTATTGACAATTCTATTTGAGATATATACAAAAGTTGTTACATTCTTGTAGAGCCACTAGTACGCGTAGCGTTTCGGGCAAGTCCTTAATCCTATGATCCCTGGAATACGATCCCCTGCCGCGAAGAATCGTTTTTTCATCCAAGTACACATTTTACTGTTGCGTTAAACAGAGGCTACAGTTAAGGAATTGCGCCCAGTAAATCCTCCCCGGCCAGGATACGAACCCATGACATAGCGCTCGCAGAACGCCAGGCGAGTGTCTTACCACTACACCACGGAGACTGCTGTTCTTGTTGTGCCTATTCATGCTACTAATGATACTGTTGTAGATAGGAGTGTGAAATATGATCTGAAACAATGTGAAATAAATGAGATAGTACCTTGGAGAGATAAATTTGCATACTCCAGTGACACATATGTAGAACATAGTCATAAGACTGAAATTTCTGAGTTTCCTGTAAGACTATATTTTGCGTGTTTTCATTTTTGTCCAGAAATGTGTTCTTATTACTTTTACATGTTTGGTGTAATTAATACCATAAATCTCAAGTGTCATACATTTTCCTTTAAAAAAATGCCATTGATTTTCAATCTATTGCATTTTTTTTTCTTGGAGGTGGAAGTGTTACGTACTCCTAGCAGAATACGTATATAAATTTAAAATAATTTTTTTTGTTCTATTATATCATTGCCTGTATATGTACACACATTGTGTTTTTGTAAATTATCGTGTGGTGTGGCAGCGTCAGTGGAGACAGGAGCGCGGTTGCTTTGCACACGTCTAATACCTGTTAAATTCGGGAAAGCTGGACCTGTTCAGTTGGGAGTTCCAGATGTCACTTTTATTTAGTTTAGGTAATTGTTTATTTTCTGTAATTAAACAGGTGGCATTGTACTTATATATTTTGTAAGTAACTATTATCTGTAATTTGCATTCTTGTGTGTTTTGAGAACAAGTGGTTGTTCAATTAGTTTTAAATATTAAAAAGTCCTTAGTTTCCATCCCTCATCCTGGGATGAGGCAGACGGGAGGTGAGAATTTGGGTAGCGACAGAGCGAGAGTTCAGTAGCTTCGGGGGACCAGGAAGAGTAACATGTGGGAGATAAGTCTGTTACTTCTTGTTGTGCCATATTTTATTATACTATATTAGGAGAAGGACAATACCTTTTGTTTGTTGTATAAGTTAACTTGACCATCTGTGTTTTTATATTATATTGTCTTGAATATATATCTATATAATATTTTGTATCTATTCTTCAGTCCTAAAGGAAGATTTTTATTTATGTGCTCATTACTTATCAAGGGGTTATACTGGTGACCCGCTTTAGAGAGCAGCAGTGGTATCCCTAGACGTAATTAAAGCTTGGCTGCTGTAGGGTCACGAGCCGTAACGAACGATAGGTAACACCACACACCCCCACCAACGGGACACGCTCCCCGTGTCCCAAGGTAACACTCTCCATAATGCTACCTGCACCCACTAAAAATCTCCATGGCCCTCTCCAGGGTACACTAGACGGTGAACCCCAGACGTCAAATTATGCGTCGCTCGCTATGCCAAGGCGTGCATAATTCACTGCGCCTATTTTCTGTATCTACACCTGACAACGCTGGAACTCGCACAGTACTTTAGGTAATATTTCATTATCCTTAAAATATTCGATTTACACGTTACATGAAATTTAATTAACTTTAAATTACGTAGTTTTCACGCTTAATTTCACCTTAGCAACGGTTTCTCACTATTTCTGCCTTACCAACGATATAAAACAAACTCCAAGGTGCGGCTCGCTTGGCCCACCCATCGCGTGGCTCACATATGGCCCACGCTGGCCCACGCTGGCCCACGCTGGCCCACAATCACCCGCGCTATTTTACCTCGCCACGCTGTATAATCCGCACTACAAACACTGTATAAACCGCACTCCGAACACTGCACTTGTTTTGGATCCCGATGCTTCAGTGGGCAGACTTGCATCTTAGACGTCTCTCGTTGCGGGAATCTGGAAAGAAAGAAATAAACACCACATGTGCCCCACAATGACCTAGTCCCTTTAATTAACTAACTCCTCTGACCTGGTCTCACCTGACCCCTTTTTCCTCCGTCTAGTAACCACCATTCTCACCACAACCCGACGTCTACCATTTCCCGAACATTCCCTCACCAACTAAACCAGAACCACACTTCCTTCATCTCGCACAGTGTTCCAAAATCTGTTTGCGCTGCCACCAAATATGTCGTCTACCAATTCCCTAACATTCCCTCGCCAACCAAAACAGGAACACTATGAAGGGACATATCGAAGGTTTTAAACGCCGTCGGGTTTTGTCATTTAATTACAAAGAATAGACTCTGACAAATAATAACATATTAACATACTCTATTAGGTCAATACACTTCCAATACCCATAGACCACTTGACCTCCGCAATCACCACCCACACTCGTAACTTCCGCCTAAGTCCCTAATACGGAATGATTACTACAACGCTCCACACCCGGTTAGTCTTTCATTCAATACTCACATACTGCAGACTTAACTTGGTCACTAAGATCACATCAGGTTCTCGCATAGCTGTCTGCTACACTTCGCTGCTGCCGCAAACGGAGATCCAGAGGACTTCTCAGTTCAACTCCCACAATCAGACTGGCTCCAATCAGCCATCTACCTCAACCATTTCACCCCGCCTCTCAAGGAAGGTATAATCCGATTAACCTTATCTCTAGAAGCGGTAATCTTGTTCCTAGAAGCCTGAAGAATAATAATTCCTCTTTCCAGGAATTATTAATTTGGCTAAGTAGCTGCGGTCTTAATCCCTTGACCTTTCTTAGATATATGATCCATAGTCTGTCTACTTAACATGTACTTCCAATCATCATTCGTTAAGTGTTGTAGTAATGATCCTCTAGCTAATAATTCCTACTAACTTGTGGATTACAACACTGTGTTAGTCCCCTCACACCCGTGTTAATTCCCCCTCACGGCTGTGTTATTCCCCCACGGCCGTGTTAGTCAACCAGGGCCGTGTTAGTCCTCCAGGGCAGTGTTAGTCCCCCCACGGCCGTGTTATTCCCCCCACGGAAGTGTTAGTCCCCAACGGCCGTGTTAGTCCCCCAGAGCTATGTTAATCCCCCACCGTCATGTTAGTCCCCCCATGGCTGTGTTACTCCCCCACGGCCGTGTTAATCCCTCCACGGCAGTGTTAGTCCACCCACGGTCGTGTGACTTCCCCACTTCCGTGTTAATTCCCCCACGGCCGTGTTACTCTCTCATGGCCGTGTTAATCCCCCCACTGCTGTGCTAGTCCTCCTACGGCTGTGTCAGTCCCCTCACGGCCGTGTTAGTCCCACACGGCTGTGTTACTCCCCCCATGGCCATGTTAGTCCCCCTACGGCTGTGCTAGTCCCCCACGGCTGTGTTAGTCCACAACGGCTGTGTTAGTCCCCCCACGGCCGCGTTACTCCCCCACGGCTGTGTTAGTCCCCCCACGGCTGAGTTAGTTCCCCACGCCCGTGTTAGTCCCCACAGGGCCGTGTTAGTCCTCCAGGGCCGTGTTTTCCCCCCACGGCCGTGTTAGTCCCCCACAGCTGTGTTAGTCCCACACGTCCGTGTTAGCCTCCCCCCCCCCCCCACGGCCGTGTTAGTTTCCCCACGGCCGTGTTAGACCCCCTACAGCCGTGTTAGTCCCCCATAGCCGTATTAGTCCCCGCACGGCCGTGTTAGTCTACAAACGGCCGTGTTAGTCCCCCCAGGGCCGTGTTAGTCCCCCCACGGCCGTGTTCGTCCCCCAACGGCCGTGTTAATCTACCCACGGCTGTGTTAGTCCCACACAGCTGTGTTAGTCCCCCACGGCTGTGTTAGTCTCCCATGGCCGTGTTAGTCCCCCCACGGCTGTATTAGTGCCCCTTGGCCGCGTTAGTCCCCCACGGATGTGTTAGTCCCCTCACGGCCGTGTTAGTTCCCAATGGCCGTGTTAGACCCTCCACGGCCATGTTAGTCCCCCACGGCCGTATTAGTCCTCCACGGCTGTGTTAGTCCCACACGGCCGTGTTAGTCCCCCAAGGCGTGTTAGTCCCCCACGGCTGTGTTAGTCCCCCACGGCCGTATTAGTCCTCCACGGCTGTGTTAGTCCCACACGGCCGTGTTAGTCCCCCAAGGCGTGTTAGTCCCCCACGGCTGTGTTAGTCCCCCACGGCCGTATTAGTCCTCCACGGCTGTGTTAGTCCCCCACGGCCGTGATAGTCCCCCCACAGCCGTATTAGTCCCCCATAGCCATGTTAGTGCCCCCACGGCCGTCTTAGTCCCCCGACGGAAGTGTTAGTCCCCCACGGACGTATTTATCCCCCCACGGCCGTGTTAGTCCACTTCGGCTGTGTTAATCCCCTCCACGGCTGTGCTAGTCCCCCCACGGCTGTGTTAGTACCCCATGGCCGTGTTAGTCCCCCCACGGCTGTGTTAGTCCTCCCACGGCCGCGTTACTCCTCCACGGCCGTGTTAATCCCCCCACGGCCGTGTTTGTCCCCCCACAGCTGTGTTATTCCCCCCTATGGCCGTGTTATTCCCCCCACGGCCGTGTTAGTCCCCCCACGGCCGTGTTAGTCCACCCACAGCTGTGTTAGTCCCCCCAAGGCTGTATTTGTCCCCTACGGCTGTGTTAGGACCCCCAAGGCCGGGTTAGTCCCCCACGGCTATGTTAGACCCCCAAGGCCGTGTTAGTCCCCAAACGGCTGTGTTAGTCCCCCAGTGCAGTGTTAGTCGACCACGACCGTGTTAGTCCCCCAGGGCCGTGTTAATCCCCACACGTCCATGTTAGTCCCCCAACGGCCGTGTTAGTCCACCCACGGCTGTGTTAGTACCCCACGGCTGTGTTAGTCCCCCACGGCTGTGTTAGTCTCCCACGGCTGTGTTATTCCCCCAACGGCTGTATTAGTCTCCCCTTGGCCGTGTTAGTCCCCCCACGGCTGTGTTAGTCCCCCCAATGGCTGTGTTAGTCCCCCCCCACAGCTGTGTTAGTTCACCACGGCCATGCTAGTTCCCCACCACTGTGTTAGTCCCCCACGGCTCTTTCAGTCCCCCACGTCTGTGTTAGTCTCCAACGGCTGTGTTAGTCCCCCACGGCCGTGTTAGTCCCCCCACGGCTGTGTTAGTGTCCCTACGGCAGTGTTAGTCCCCTCACGGCTGTGTTAGTCCCCCACTGCTATGTTAGTCCCCTACGGCTGTGTTAGTCCTCCCACGGATGTGTTAGTCCACCCACGGCAGTGTTAGTCCCACCACGGCCGTGTTACTCCCTCACTGCCGTGTTAATCCCCTCACGGCTGTGTTAGTACCCCACGGCCGTGTTAGTCCCCCACGGCTGTGTTAGTCTCCCACGGTCGTGTTTATTCCCCCACGGCTGTGTTAGTACCCCAAGGCCGTGTTAGTCACCCCACGGCCGTGTTAGTCCCCCCACGGCTGTGTTAGTACCCCTTGTCCGTGTTAGTCCCTCCACGGCTGTGTTAGTCCTCCCACGGCCGCGTTACTCCCCCACGGCCGTGTTAATCCCCCCACGGCCGTGTTTGTCCCACCACGGCTGTGTTAGTCCGCCCACGGCCGTGTTAATCCCCCCACGGCTGTGTTTGTACCACCACGGCTGTGTGAGTCCCCTTACGGCCGTGTTAGTCCCCCCTCGGCCATGTTACTCCCTCACAGCCGGATTAATCCCCCTACGGCCGTGTTACTCCCCCACGGTTGTTAATCCCCATACAGCCGTGTTAGTCCCCCACGGCTGTGTTACTCCCCCAGGGCCATGTTAGTCCCATCACGGCTGTGTTAATCCCCTCACGACTGTGTTAGTCCCCCACGGCCGTGTTAGTCCCCCAGGGCCGTGTTAGTCCTCCAGGGCCGAGTTAGTCCCCCAACGGCCGTGTTAGTCCCCCCACGGCTGTGTTAGTACCCCTTGTCCGTGTTAGTCCCTCCACGGCTGTGTTAGTCCTCCCACGGCCGCGTTACTCCCCCACGGCCGTGTTAATCCCCCCACGGCCGTGTTTGTCCCACCACGGCTGTGTTAGTCCGCCCACGGCCGTGTTAATCCCCCCACGGCTGTGTTTGTACCACCACGGCTGTGTGAGTCCCCTTACGGCCGTGTTAGTCCCCCCTCGGCCATGTTACTCCCCCACAGCCGGATTAATCCCCCTACGGCCGTGTTACTCCCCCACGGTTGTTAATCCCCATACAGCCGTGTTAATCCCCCACGGCTGTGTTACTCCCCCAGGGCCATGTTAGTCCCATCACGGCTGTGTTAATCCCCTCACGACTGTGTTAGTCCCCCACGGCCGTGTTAGTCCCCCAGGGCCGTGTTAGTCCTCCAGGGCCGAGTTAGTCCCCCAACGGCCGTGTTAGTCCCCCCACGGACGTGTTAGTCCCCCCACGGACGTGTTAGTCCCCCAGGGCTGTATTAATCCCCCACCGTCATGTTAGTCCCCTCACAGCTGTGTTAGTCCCCCAGGACCGTGTTAGTCCCCCACCGTCATGTTAGTCCCCCCACGGCCGTGTTAGTCCCTCCACTGCCGTGTTAATCTCCCACGGTTGTGTTATTCTCCCCATGGCCGTGTTAGTCCTCCACGGCTGTGTTAGTCCCACCTCGGCCGTGTTACTCCCACATGGCCGTGTTAATCTCTGCACAGTTGTGATAGTCCCCCACCCATGTCTGTGTTAGTCCCCCCACAGCTGTGTTAGTCTCCCATGGCTGTATTAGTCAACCACTGCTGTGTTAGTCCCCCCATGACTGTGTTAGTCCCCTATGACTGTGTTAGTCCCCACTCGGCTGCGTTAGTCCCCCACGGCCGTGTTGGTCCCCTACGGCCATGTTAGTCCCACCACGGCTATATAAGTCCCCCACGTCCGTGTTAGTCCCCTCACGGCTGTGTTAGTCCCTACACGGCTGTGCTATTCCCCCATTGCTGTGTTAGCCCCCCAGGGCCGTGTTAGTAACCCACGACTGTGTTAGTCCCCCACTGTCATGTTAGTCCCCTCACGGCTGTGTTAGTCCCTCCACGGCTGTGTTAGTCCCACAAAGCCGCGTTACTCCCGCACGACTGTGTTAATCCCCCACGGCTGTGTTAATCCCACACAGCCGTGTTAGTCCCCCAGGGCCGTGTTAATCCCCCAGGGCCGTGTTAGTCCCCCAGGGCCGTGTTTGTCTCCCCACGTCCGTGTTAGTCCCTTAGGGCAATGTTAGTCCCCCCTCGGCCGTGTTAATCCCTCACGGCTGTGTTAGTCCCCCCACGGCCGAGTTAATCCACCCACAGCTGTGTTAGTCCCCCACGGTTGTGTTAGTCCCCCACGGATGTGTTAGTCCCCCAAGTCCTGGTTAGTACCCCCACAGCCGAGTTAGTCCTCCACGGCTGTGTTAGTCCCCTAAGGCCGTGTTAATGCCCACACAGCCGTGTTAGTTTCCCAGGGCCGTGTTAGTCCATCCACGGCTGTGGTATTCCCCCACGGCCGTGTTAGTCCATCCACGGCTGTGTAAGTCCACCAAAGCTGTGTTAGTCCCCCCAGGGCCGTGTTAGTCCCCACACAGCCGTGTTAGTCCCCCAACGGCCGTGTTAGTCCCCCACGGCTGTGTTAGTCCCGCACGGCCGTGTTCGGCCCCACACGGCTGTGTTAGTCCCCCTTTGCCGTGTTAGTCCCCCCACGGCTGTGTTAGTCCCCCCACGGCTGTTTTAGTTCGCCACGGCCGTGTTAGTCCCCCCCACGGCCGTGTTAGTCCCCCACGGACGTGTTAGTCCCCCCAGGGCTTTGTCAGTCTCCCCACGGCCGTGTTAGTCGCATAATGGCTGTGTTAGTCCCCCACTGCTGTATTAGTCCCCCACGACCGTGTTAGTTCCCCACGGCTGTGTTAGTCCCCTACGGCTGTTTTAGTCCCCCACGGCTGTGTTAGTCTCCACACGGCTGTGTTAGTCCCCTCACGGCTGTGTTAGTCCCCCACATCTGTGTTAGTCCTCCCACGGTTGCGTTAGTCTCCCCACGGCCGCGTTACTCCCTCACAGCCGTGTTAATCCCCAACAGCTGTGTTACTCCCCCATTGCCGTGTTAATCCCCCCACGGCCGTGTTACTTTGCCACGGCCGTGTTAATCCCCCAACGGATGTGTTAGTCCCCCCACGGCTGTGTTACTCCCCCACGGTCATGTTAGTCCCCCACTACTGTGTTAGTCTCCCCACGGCTGCGTTACTCCCCCAGGGCTCTGTTAGTCCCCTCACGGCCGTGTTAATTCCCCCAACGGCTGTGTTAGTCCCCCACGGCCGTGTTAGTCAACCAGGGCCGTGTTAGTCCTCCAGGGCAGTGTTAATCCCCCCATGGCCATGTTAGTCCCCTCACGGATGTGTTAGTCCCTTAAGGCTGTGTTAGTCCCCCAGGGCTATGTTAGTCCCCCACCGTCATGTTAGCCCCCCATGGCCTTGTTAGTCTTCCAGGGCCATGTTACTCCTCCACAGCAGTGTTAATCCCACCATGGCTGTGTTACTCCCCCACGGCCGTGTTAATCCTCCCACGGCTGCTCCCCCACGGCCGTGTTACTTCCCCACGTCCGTGTTAATGCCCCCATGATCATGTTACTCCCCCACGGCAGTGTTAATCTCCCCACGGCTGTGCTAGTCCCTCCACGGCTGTGTCAGTCCCCCCACGGCCGTGTTAGTCCCCCACAGCTGTGTTACACCCCCTATGGCCATGTTAGTCCCCCCATGGCTGTGTTAGTCCCCCACGGCTGTGTTAGTCCCCCACCGCTGTGTTAGTCCCCCAACAGCTGCGTTACTCCCCCACGGCTGTGTTAGTCTCCCCACGGATGTGTTAGTCCCCAACGGCCGTGTTAGTCCTCCAGGGCTGTGTTAGTCCCCCTCCATCCTGTTAGTCCCCCCACGGCTGTGTTAGTCCCTCCAGTGCCGTGTTTGTCCTCAACGGTTGTGTTAGTCTCCTCACGGCCATATTAGTCCCCCCACGGCTGTGTTAATCCCACCACGGCCGTATTAGTCCCCCCACGGCTGTGTTAATCCCACCACGGCCGTGTTACCCCCACATGGCTGTGTTAATCCCCCAATGGTTGTGTTAGTCCCCCTTGGCTGTGTTAGTCCCTCCACAGCCATGTTAGTCCCCCCATGGCTGTGTTAGTCCCCCACGGCTGTGTTAGTCCCCCACGTGTGTGTTAGTCCCCCATGGCCGTGTTAATCCCCCTAAGGCTGTGTTAGTCCCTCACGGCCGTGTTAGTTCCCCCACGGCCGTGTTAGTCCCGCCACGGCCGTGTTTGTTCCCCACGGCTGTGTTAGTCTCACCACAGCCGTGTTAGTCCCTCCACGGCCGTGTTAGTCCCCCTACGGCCGTGTTAGTTCCCCACGGCCATGTTAGTCCACCCACGGCCGTGTTATTCCACCCACAGCCGTGTTAGTCCCCCTACGTCTGTGTTAGTCCCCATGGGCCGTGTTATTCCCCCCACGTCCGTGTTTATCCACCCAAGGCTGTATTTGTCCTTCACGGCTGTGTTAGTCCCCCCACGGCCGTGTTAGTTGTCAACGGCTGTGTTAGTCCCCCAGGGCCGTGTTAGTCCCCCCACAGCCATGTTAGTCCCCCAGGGCTATGTTAGTCCCCCCGCAGCCGTGTTAGTCCCCCATAGCCGTGTTAGTCCACCAGGGCCGTGTTAGTCCCCCCATGGCCATGTTAGTCCCCCAGGGCCGTGATAGTCCCCCTACAGCCATGTTAGTCCTCCAGGGCCGTGTTAGTCCCCCCACGGCTGTGTTAGTCCCCCACGGCCGTGTTAGTCCATCCACGGCTGTGTTAGTCCCCCTCCCAGCAAACACAAAACGTTCCAAAAACTTTCATCTATCTCTTCCCATGAGTTTAGGAATAACTTGCGTTGAGAATGGTGCAGGAGAGCATTTGAGAAACTTTTAATTCAAAAGTCTAAACACATATAGGTTTTATAATAAATGTTTTTTCTAGAACTATTTTGTTCCTAATGTATTACAAATAGTTTTTACATGTTTAAATATAAAATTTATGGTGTTTTTTGTAAAATTCATTAATAAATTGTGAATGATATTTAGTGGCTGAATGAAACCTTCAAAATACATTTAGTTATTCTATGATGAAAAAAAAGGAGTTTTCCAAATTTTCTAAAAATCGCTCTTTTTAACACAATTTGACTCCTTATGCATTCCACTAAACGACAATATCATGTTTAAATATAAAATTTATGTATTATTGTAAAATAATTTATATAAATTGTAAATGTTGCTAGAAAGTGGTGTGAAACAATCTGAAAACGTTTTGTTGTCTTATATATTGGCGTGTTCTTATTAACTGTGTCTCAAGTGCACAGTTTATCAAACAAGAAGATTAACATTCGTCAACCCTTAAAATCTTATATGTTATCTTACGGGTGCAAAATGGGGGAATCTTTAAGAACAGTATCTATATTACAAATGGTGTTTTCCCTAACTCAAACAATGTAGGGTTTATTATTCTACACATATTTCTAATGACTCTTAGATGTTTACATTCTCTGAAGTATAGTTGTCAAGGCTGTATCCATCACTCTCTCCACAGATTCTTAAACTCCTCTTCATGCTCAACTATAATTGTTTCCATTCTGAATCTCCATGGACATTTGTATCCAAAATAAAACCAATGTGGTTACCTTCGGCGCCTTCAGTCAGCCAGCACATTTGCTCATTCATTTCCACAGATTCCAACATGGTAGGGGATTCACAGAAATTTGGCTATTCATATTGTTATCTATTATATGAATGCATTTCCATATTATAAGACAAATACATTAGTTTATGATAAATTCGTTTTCTGTGATATAACATTGGTAGGCTGTTTTTTCTTTAAGCTGGCAGCCTCCCCATGCCTCGCAACACTTTTGATACCACTTCTTTTTCTAAATTTTTCAAACCATCCCCCTGCTTGCCTTAAAGTCTATCATATCTGCACTCGTTCCAGGGGTTTTCTTTACAAGGTCTTCGTGCAGTACACTGGCTTTCTCGTAAATGATGGCCTCTGAAACACTATCACCCGCTAACTCCTTGTTGTGTATCCAAATTAATAACAACTTTTTCACTTCCTCAAGTATTTGAGGTCTTTGTTTCGTGATTGTTCTTATGCCTTTAGCCACTTTAGCTCTCATAATGTCCTTTTTCTTGCTAAGTATAGTGCATATCATTGACGTGGCTTTGTTGTACTGCCTACAAACTTAACCACCATGTTGCACCTAGTTTATTGTGAAATTCCCCCTGTGCGCATGAAATAAAGTGTTCCCAAAAATTATTTTTTCTTTGTAAAATGATAAATTCCCTTCCCTGAACATTTCTATGTAAAAATAAATACCAAATTCCACTTACTTTGGCTGTGGGGACATGGACAAGGTGCACTGTGACGTCATCAGGGCCTGGTCGCTCATGCATGAATCGCCCAGACACGGTCGCGCGGGCCATTCAAGCACCGGGTGTTGCCACAAATATTTTTTCAATTATTTGTTTTACAGACTTCCAATGAGGTTGTATTTTTTGTTATCATATATGATGCATATTTGTGTCCTTTACAATATGTATACAGTAGAACATTCATAATGTTCCATAGAACTGTGATACATGTGTCAGTAATGTGTCTACAATAAATGCTTATTGTTGCAATATTACCTGTTAAAAATTCACTAAAATTACAATATGGACAGTTTCACACACTATTTACACAGTAACACACTGTATTACATACTCAGTACTTCGGAAGTGAGTAATAATCAACGAAGTAGCCCATGGTACATAGCGCGACTTCGCTCTCAGTGCACCAGGTACAGATAAATTTTCGCTTCCTGTTTCTTCATTCTGGGTGTTTGCAAATAATACACTCACATACACCCTTGGCTTTATTACTTGTAGGTTGTATGTAGCCAAGCTTATAAAGCATAAGGTAGTATTGATAAGATTATAGGAAACGATCAATTTGTAAGGTAGTCTTGAAAAGATCGATTTGTATGGTCCCACACAGGAAGAGATTCAACTTACCTCAAGAGTGTCCGTCAGTCAGTAAGAGATTCAGCTAGCCTCAAAGAGTGTCCGTCAGTTAGGAAGAGATTCAGGTATTCTTTAAAATATCTATGGAAAACACCATCATGAAAGCCGCTAACACTGTTCACCTATGCTATTTGTATCAGATGCGTCATCACTGAACGCAGAAAATGACTCATCTATGTATCATCTAACTAAATTGTAGATAGCATAGGATTGCAAAGGTGATGCTCAGAGCTACAACTGGATATACTCGCTGTATCGTCCTCATAGGTGCTGTACCACTTGCATCCGACCTTTGTGTTGGGTCCTTATTGCACTTAGGTTCACCAATATTATGACCCTTATGTTCTTCAAACAATAAGGTTTGAATTTCACGGACAGAGACTTATCTTTCAACACCGCGTCGGACAGGTATTTGGGAGCCAGAGGCGCGTGCGCCACCCATGGTTGTTCATTCAGTACTAACCCAGCCAGCAGCCCTAGGGCATTCTGGGAATTTTTTCCAAGATGGCTGCCTCTCACTGGCGTTCCTAAAAGTTCATTTCGTACACAACCAACCTCGTACACAATTAGAATTGGAACCGAAAAATAAAAAACAGTTTTCTCGGTTGGAGCAGTTTCCCGCGACCGAGAATACTCAGTTGGCGCAGTTAGGAGGTAAAACAACACGTGTACCATTTTCATGCTTCCGAATGATCTCTTGTTTTTCCTCTATTGTCATCCTTACATGCGCTTTCTTGCCTTGATCCTTACCACTGGCTTTCTTGGGACCCATTGTGAGATATATATAATGACACCTTTTATGGTCAAATGGCCAAAAATCCAACAAAACACTGAAAATCCTGGTGAAGAATTTAGGCGGGATAGTCACTGGGCGCGAGGCACTGGTAAACTGAGAGGCGATCATCGTATAATCACGTGCTAGGTCGGCCTGTATGTGTATCAACACCCTCGCCTTCCGAAGCAAATTTTCCGAGCAAATCCTGCTCGTTTTTCGAAAAACTCGTATTCAGGGACACTCGCATTCCGAGGTACCACTGTATACAGTACAACCTCGATTCAATGTACTATATGGGACCAACCCCAGTTCGTTGGAGCATGCAAGAGGTGACCTTCAGGAGGCGTTTGTGTCAGTGTCTTTTTTTTCTTGTACACAATAAAAATGCATTATCATATTACATACTGTACCTATATATTACTTCTCTACTAAAAAATACTGTAATTCATAAATTTACCTTATTGTTGGAGTTTCGTGAAGTTGTGAATGCTCTACATTAAATACGTACTGTAGTGCATTATGCCGTTAGCACTGTGTTGATTAAAAGTAGTTCTGCTGTATGTTGAGTACTACAATACAGTTTATGAAAACTATTGTACACTAAAATTACTGCAACATTAATTTTAACACTGTGTACACACTTAAATTTAACACTTGTTCTTACTGTTCACGCCACACACGATGTTTTTAGATATTTGCATCAGCTTTGCAGGTGCTCGCTGCTGCTGTGGCTTCAGCTGCTTCTGAGCTGGTGCTGGCTGCTGTTGTATCAGTGCTGGGTACAACTGTGCTCGTGCTGGGTATGGCTGTTCTCGTGCTGGGTTTGGCTTTTCTCGTACTTGGTATGGCTGTTCTTGTACTTGGTACGGCTGTTCTCTTGCTGGGTACGGCTGTTCTCGTGCTAGGTACGGCTGTTCTTGTGCTTGGTACAGCTGTTCTTGTGTTGGGTACGGCTGTTCTCGTGCTGGTTTATTTTCTGCTACTACTTCTTGCAAAATATTGCTTAATTTTTGGCATTAATAAGGCACTATTAGTAAGCCCCTGAGACATTTTGTTTTATAACCAAAGAGCTGTAGTAAAAAAATGGTCAATTCCACAATTATTCTGACACCGGCGGATAAATACTGTACGTCAATCGCAGACAAAGCTAAGGGCACTAGGTGCATACTGTACGAACGCAGACTAAGTCTATACGTACACCCTTCAGTAGGCTGGTGTTTAAGCCAGTTCCAGTAACATAAATTTCTCTTAAATATTCCATTTACATCAAATTATATATTTTGGGTTATATATTTAGTTTAGCAACAATATTACAATAATAAGAGCAATAAAAAATACATATTTTGGAACTGATTAATTAATTTTATTATTTCGAAGCCGTAGGTCACTGAACTGTGGCAACGAAATCGAACAAAACACGCCTGGTGTTGTGTTCGATTTCCAGTAACATAAATTTCTCTCAAATATTCGATTTACATCAAATTATATATTTTTGGGTTACATATTTAGTTTTGCAGCATTATTACGGTAATAAGAGCTATAAAAATACTGACTGGAACTGATTTATTAATTTTATTATTTTAAAGCTGTAGATCACTGAACTGTGGCGACAAAATCGAACAAAACAAGCATGGTGTTGTGTGGACAGGGATTAGACCCGTCCCCTCGTGTTGGAGTTATGCCGCCAGTAACGTAAATAATTTCTCAAACAGCAGATATCTATCATATTCACAGTCTCCGTGGTGTAGTGGTAAGACACTCGCCTGGCGTTCCGCGAGCGCTTTGTCATGGGTTCGTATCCTGGCCGGGGAGGATTTACTGGGCGCAATTCCTTAACTGTAGCCGCTGTTTAACGCAACAGTAAAATAAGTACTTGGATGAAAAAACGATTCTTCGCGGCAGGGGATCGTATTCCAGGGACCATAGGATTAAGGACTTGCCCAAAACGCTCCGCGTACTAGTGGCTGTACAAGAATGTAACAACTCTTGTATATATCTCAAAAAAAAAAAAATATTACAGTATATATTTTATTTTATTTAGTTTAGTTTAATTGTTTTAATAAAGAGTTATTAAAACACCAGTTTTAGAAAGGATCTAATAATGTGAAACGTTCAAAGTCATGGGTCACTGAACTATGACAACACAGACAAAAGTGAATGAAACCTCACTTTAAAGTGAGGTTTACTGTACAGTATTCCCTTGTTTATTTATTTATTTATTTATTTATTTATTTATTCATATACAAGAATGTACATAAGGAATGTGAGGATACAAATATGGTAATTACAGTCTTGTAAAGCCACTAGTACGTGCAGCGTTTCGGGCAGAAACGTCTGTCCACCTTGTCTTGTCTGTCTTATCTTGTCTGTCTTGTCTTATCTTGTCTGTCCACCCTCACTCATCTTGTTTCATCACAGAAAATGTATATAGGAAGATTTCACCACATTAGCTAGCTATTCATGCTTCAGCCTTTAAGTTAATTTACAAAGATGTGTGTGCCACAAATCGGTGAACGAAAATCATTGAAACTCAGTCGTTCACTTGTGTAGACGACTCTGGCTCGTGTTTGGTTAATAAAGTTTTAAAAAAACAGGGCCATCTGTATCACGTAATAGCAACACACATGCTAGACTAAATATGTTACAATTCCATTTCAATATTTCCAATTGCATTGATAAATTTAATTTTCATAGATTTCGATTTATTTTTTTTTTTATATATATATACAAGAGTTGTTATATTCTTGTACAGCCACTAGTACGAGTACCGTTTCGGGCAGGTCCCTGGAATACGATCCCCACCGCGAAGAATCGTTTTTACAACCAAGTACACATTTCGCTGTTGAGTTAAACAGAGTATACAGTTAAGGATTTGTGCCCAGTAAATCCTCCTCGGCCAGGATACGTACCCATGACAAAGCGCTTGCGGAACGCCAGGCGAGTGTCGTACCACTACACCACGGACACTGGTGTAGTGGTAATTTTAATTTTTATGGAATTATTTTGTGTGACATTGTGTTGGAATTGAGCTGTGTTGTTCACCATACTGTTCATTTTGTAAGTATAAGTATGTGGCATATATATACCTACTATGTAGATGCCACACCTGTGATAGGTAAAAACATTTTTTTTTTTAAGAAACAGCGCCATCTGTTACACGTAAGAGCCACACACACTATACTAAATATGGTACAATTCCATTTCAATGTTTTCGTTTGCATTGACAATATAAATTTTCATTCATTTCGATTTATTTTCACTTTTATTTAATTATTTTGTGTGATATTGGAACTGAGCTATGTTGTTTACCATACCGTTCATTTCGTGAGTACAGTTTATTTTATTATTTTTTAATTGTTTTCATTTCGTTTTGTAATTGTTTTTCTTATATTTCAGTGATGGGAACATCAGATCATTTGATGTTTCCAATTTTCTGATGGGGAACATCAGATCATTTGGGAATGCATCGAATGAGGGAATGAGGGATGGTGGGGAGGACGAGGGGACAGGGGAGTTGGGGATTGGGAGCCGGTCAGCTGAGCGGACAGCACGCTGGACTTGTGATCCTGTTGTTCTGGTTTCGATCCCAGGTGCCGGCGAGAAACAATGGGCAGAGTTTCTTTCACCCTATGCCCCTGTTACCTAGCAGTAAAATAGGTACCTGGGTGTTAGTCAGCTGTCACGGGCTGTTTCCTGGGGGTGGAGGCCTGGTCGAGGACCAGGCCGCGGGGACACTTAAAAGCCCCGAAATCATCTCAAGATAACCTCATGATATGGTGGGGACAAGGGGACAGGGGAACGGAGATTGATGGGGGAGGACAAGGGAACAGGGAAGTGGGGGATGGTGGGGAGGACGAGGGGACGTGGGAGTGGGAGATGGTGGAGAGGACAAGGAGACGGTGGAGTGGGGAATGGTTAGGAGGACAAGGGAATGATGGAGTGGTGGATGGTGAGGAGGACATAGGGTTTGGGGAGGGAGGAAATGGTTGGGAGGATGAGGGGACGGGGGAGCGAGGAATGGTTGGGAGCATGAGGGACGGGAGTGAGAGGAATGGTTGGGGGGGGGGAGTGAGGAATGGTTGGGGGGGGGGGAGTGAGGAATGGTTGGGGGGACGAGTGGACGGGGGAGGAGGAAATGGTGGGGAGGACTGGGAGACAGGGGGAGGGTTGCTGTTGCTTAGCAATGCACATGCGTTGCTAAGCGACAGCAACGCGTGGCCGGGTACAGCTAGTTAATAAAATAAATTATGAATCAGTGTTCAGGGCTGCTGGCTGGGTGAGCAACCATGGGTGGTGCACGCGCCTCTGGCTCCCAAATACCTGTCCGACGCGGTGTTGAAAGAAAACGCTCTGTCCGTGAAATTCAAACCTTATTGTTTGAAGAACATAAGGGTCATAATATTGGTGAAGCTAGGCGCAATAAGGACCTAACACAAAGGTCGGATGCAAGTTATACAGCACCTATGAGGACGATACAGCGAGCATATCCAGTTGTAGCTATGAGCATCACCCTTGCAATCTTATGCTATCTCCAATATATTTAGATGATACATAGATGAATCGTTTTCTACGTTCAGTGATGATGCATCTGATACAAGTAGCATAGGTGAACAGTGTTTGCGGCTTCCATTGTGGTGTTTTCTATAAATCTTTTCAAGAATACCTAAATCTCTTCCTGACTGACAGACACTCTTTGAGGCAAGCTGAATCTCTTCCTGTGTGGGACTATGCACAGCGATCTTTTCAAGACTACCTAACAAATTGCTCTTTTCCTATAATCTTTTCAATACTACCTTATGCTTTACAAGCTTGGCTACATACAACCTAAATACGCAGGGTATACATATTCACTCAGGGTATACGTGAGTGCGTTATTTCCAAGCACACAGAATGAAGAAACAGGAAGCAAAAATTTATCTGTACCTGGTGCACTGAGAGCGAAGTCGCGCTGTGTACCATGGGCTACTTCGTTGATTATTACTCACTTCCGAAGTACTGAGTGTGTAATACAGTGTGTTACTGTGTAAATTGTGTGGGAAACTGTACATGTTGTAATTTTAGTGGATTTTTAACAAGTAATATTGCAACAATAAACATTTCAACAATAAACATTTCCCGCTGATAATCCATGGCTCAGATTATTGACTCAAATACATGATGACCAAAAGTCTATAATCCGAGAGCAGTCGGACCTGATAATGAAGCTTCAGAGTGATGCTTTGGCAATGCACAAGGCTAACCAAGATCTGTCTGCCAGAGTCGGCCACCTCGAACATGAATTAAGCTCTCTTCGGATCTCGGTTACTAACTTTAAACCAGCAGAAACCTTTAAGAAGCAAGAAGAGATGTTACAAAAGTTAGAGAACCACTTTAACTCCCTACAACAGCAACAAACTGCAACCCAAGACGAATCAGACCAACTTAAGCTCCTTGATTCTGTCATCATCTCATCACAGGATTTTCCCCATGAAACTGACAGAGAAGACTGTACTGCCATCGTGATCCAGGAATTGCGTACTAAGTTGAATTATTCAATCGAAGCAAGAGACATTAAGTCAGCTTATAGAGTGGGTACCAAATCATCTGGTGCAAACAACAGAAGGATACGCGTGAAGTTGGATAGCTGCTCCCGCAAGTCAGACCTTATCACTGCTGCAGTCGCTAGGAAATCCAAGGTTTATGTGAACGAATGTCTTACCAGATTCAGACAAAATCTCTTATTTAAACTACGTGGAATTCGCAATAGATCCACTGCTATTAAACATTGTTTTGTGCGCGATGGTAAAATAATAGCTAGGAAGACTGACTCTGGAAAAACTTATGTCATAACCACTGAGGCACACCTCACTTCTTTCCTGGATGACTGTGGGATATCAGCTGAATAACCAGAACATAATTTGTAGTCTCACATACAACCAAAGTGTACTTAAGCTCTGCCTTTCCTTTCCAAAGGTGTTTATTTTTATTTTTATTTTAATTTTTACTTTATTTTTTGTTTGTCATCTTTGCCTGTTTTATACTCTTAATTATTTGTTCTTAGTTAATCCCCTTGTCACTAAACCTAGGGCTTTTTATTACCCTGTTAATTAACCATTACTAAGCTAATTATCTTCAAGATCATTTTTTTATGATTATTATTATTTTTCTTATTATTTTTTATTTTACATTTATATTGTCAGTCTCTACTGATTTTTTGTGTTTTATTTTATGTAACTTCTGTGTCCTCCCTGGCTATCTATTGGATCTTTATTTTACTTCTAAATTGTTACTATTTTATTGTATCTGCTTTTATTCTTGTGTTTTGCTTTATCGTGTATCTTGTATCGTGATCCCTCTGCATCTCTATGCACACTGATATTGATCCTGATCAAAATCTTCTGTCTCATATCTATACCAACCAGCACATTGATCATCATTATTGTAAGTATTTCACAGCACACCAGGCTAAAAACAAACTCCAAAATAGCACCTGTCTATCAGTTTATAACCAAAATGTTAGATCACTTGGTAAACATTTTGACGATTTAAATGCACTACTCACAGCACTAGGTACTAACCTATCGTTCATTATTTTAACAGAAACTTGGCTAAATAAAGACTATACCCAACTCTTCAACTTAGCTGGTTATAAAGCCATTCATAACTGTAGGCCTAATAAAAAAGGTGGTGGCACAGCTATATATTACCGAGATACATTTATCTGCAACAGTGTTATTAGTGACAGAGATGACTACTGTGAATATACTTTTGCTCAGTTTACAATTAAATCCCTTAAATCCTCTTTGACTATTGGAGCCATCTATAGATTTCCTAATACTAACATAGCTTCTTTCTCAGACAACCTAAGGAATCTTATTATAAACAACAATCTCAACAAAAACCACATCATTCTGGGAGGAGACTTTAATATTGACCTGGGTCAACAAAACTGCTCTCAAGTTGACTATTTCCTTAACAGCATGAACTCCTGTATGCTAATCCCCACTATCACCAAACCTACCCGAGTCACTCAAACATCAGCCACTACCTTGGACCACATATGGACAAACATAACAGCTCCCCTTGTATCTGGTATAATCTACGACAGAACAACTGACCACTATCCTACCTTTCTCATAGCGAACATGGACATAACACCACCAAAAAGCAAGAAATTTTCATTTAGGCTACACAGTGAATCAGCTTTAGACAATCTTACAGAGGCACTTCACAATATTAACTGGGATTCTGAATTCATTAATACCCATGATATAAATTCATTAGCTAACCTCTTCCTCTCCAAAACTCTAAGCCTCTACAACCTTCATTGTCCCCTTCTTACAAAGCAAGTAACTGACAAAAGATTAAACAATCCATGGCTCACAAATGGCATTCTCAACTCAATCAACAAGAAACATGAATATGAAAAGAAAGTTAGGATTGGCCTAGTTTCAAGGGAAGTAGCTAAAAGGTACTCATCAATGCTTACCAGTATCATAAGAAAGGCAAAACTTGCATATTATGTGAATAGATTCAATGAAGCAAAAGGTAACATGAAAAACACTTGGAAAACTATCTCTAGTATCCTAGGAACTAAACAACACTCACATAACCAAATAAAACTCTACAAGGATGGGGATATACCGTCAACTGATTTAGAAATGGCAAATGAATTTAATAGTTTCTTTTCATCGGTTGGTGCTAATCTTGCCAGTAAAATCCCACAGACTCAGACACATATTAACACATATCTCTCAGGCAGCTATCCAAACTCTCTTCTCCTTTCACCAATCAGCCCGGCAGATGTTGTGTCCATCATACACTCTCTAAAAACCAAGGCAGGGAACACCAGTGAAATTCCGTCCATTGTGTACAAGAGAGCCTCCCATGCCCTTGCCCCACCCATAGCACTACTGTTCAACAAATCTATAGAGTGTCACACCTTCCCTGATATCCTCAAAAAAGCAAGAGTAACGCCAGTCCATAAAGGAGGCAATCCGGCGGACATAAACAATTATAGACCAATATCAAATCTACCCATTCTATCAAAAATATTTGAAAAAATTATTTACAAACAGCTCTATTCCTACCTCGTAAAATTCGACATACTCAGCCCCTGCCAGTTTGGCTTCCGGTCCCAAAAGAGTACCAATGATGCAATCATTAGTCTCCTTGACATTATCTACTCAGCCCTTGACAAAAATGAGTTTCCGATTGGACTCTTCATTGACCTAAGAAAAGCCTTTGATACTGTTAATCACAACTACCTCTTATTTAAACTCCAGCATTATGGAATCCGAGGCCTTGCCCTTGACTACATCCGATCCTATCTTAGTGACAGACACCAATATGTAACCATCAATGATACAACTTCTTCCACTCTACCAATTACCGTTGGAGTGCCACAGGGCAGCATCTTAGGACCTCTTCTATTTCTTATATATATAAACGATCTGCCTAATGTCTCTAATATTCTCAAACCTATATTGTTTGCTGACGATACTACCCTTATCTACTCAAACCTCAACCCACATACACTAAATAATGTTGTGAATAATGAATTAAAAAAAGTCCACTTATGGATGTCAACGAACAAACTAACATTAAACATCGAAAAGACTTACTACATCTTATTTGGAAACAAATCATCAAATGCAATTCAGCTACAGATAGACAACATTAACATCAGTAATAAAAATGATGGCAAGTTTCTTGGCCTATTCCTAGACAAGAGACTCAACTTCAGCACCCACATTCAACACATAACTAAGAAAGTCTCTAAGACAGTTGGTATACTCTCCAAAATCAGATATTATGTTCCTAACTCTGCTCTCCTCTCACTATATTATGCACTAATCTACCCCTATCTTAATTATGGTATCTGTGCATGGGGGTCTACCACTGCAAACCATCTTAAGCCCATCATCACACAGCAAAAATCTGCTATCAGAATAATAACTAACTCTGCTTTCAGACAACACTCAGCTCCCTTGTTTAAATCTCTAAACTTGCTAAATATTAACTCCCTCCACACATTCTCTTGTGTCAACTACATTTACAAAACCCTGTTCTTAAATGCAAACCATGCTCTGAAACTCTCCCTGGACAGATGTAATAGGACCCATTATCACCACACCAGAAATAAATATCTCTTTGATATCCCCAGGGTCAAACTTAATCTGTGTAAACACTCTATGCAAATTAAGGGACCTAGTCTATGGAACTCACTCCCTAGTGAATTGAAAAACTGTAAAACTTTTGCCTTATTTAAAAGCAAAACCAAAAAGTACCTAACTTCATCTATTTAGTTTCCTACACTGAGCTTTAATTTGCTCTGTACCTAGTGGTACCCAATCTCCTAATTTTTATGTAATATCAAACAACCTTATCATTGTGTTCATTGCTGTCTTCTTTTATGTGCTAGCCATATGCTGTATTGTGACTACCAATTTTTGTCAACTACCATTCAAGCTGTCATTGCAATCAATCTTATATTGTTTCTGCTGTATTGTGCCTACCAATTTGTTGTCAACTACCATTTTAAGCTGTCATTGCAATCAATCATAGCTACCTATGTGCTTTAATATACTGTACCTATAATTTTCTCTCATCTTTTTTTTTTTTTTCATTCCATGTAATCTGTTATCATTTTTTTTGTCTATAAATTTTGCAAGTATTTACCTCCTTAAAATTTTCTTAGATTAAGGACCTGCCCGAAACGCTGCGCGTGCTAGTGGCTTTACAAGACTGTAATTACCATAATTGTATCCTCACATTCCTTATGTACATTCTTGTATATGCATAAATAAATAAATAAATAAATAAATTTATTGTAGACAGGTTACTGACACATGTATCACAGTTCCATTGAACATTATGAATGTTCTACTGTATACATATTGTAAAGGACACAATTATGCATCATATTCGATAAAAAAAAACTGCATTGGAAATATATAGAACAAATAATTTAAAATATATTTGTGGCTACACCCGGTGCTTGAATGGCCCGCGCGACCGTGTCTGCGCGATTCATGCATGAGCGACCAGGCCCTGATGATGTCACAGTGCACGTTGTCCACATCCCCACAGCCAAAGTAAGTGGAAATTGGTATTTTTTTTTACATAGAAATGTTCAGGGAAGGGAATTTATCATTTTATGAAGAAAAAAAAAACTTGGGAACACTTTATTTTATGCGCACCGGGGGAATTTCACAAACTCGGCGCAGAACGGTGGTTAACACTGATAGATGGTACATTACCTCAGCACTGATAGCTGGTACACTACCTTAACACTGATAGCTGGTACACATATGTCTGCACATTTCCCATGACCAAACTGCTCTCACTTATCAATAAGTAAGAAGCAATCAGCTACTGACAATTGACGATCTGCAATGGATGGAATTATAATGCCACGACACCAAACATTCCAAGTCATTTACCAATAAGCAAGCAACAATCTGCTACTGGCAACTGACAATCAGCAATGGACGGAAATATAAAGCAACGACACCACACATATCAAGTCACTGACCATATGCTATGCAGACGACTCCACATAACTCATTATAGGTAGACAATATGAATCACAAAGCACAAAATGAAACCAATGGAATCATAAAATGGAATACATCTGGTGTATCCAGACAATGGAATCATACAATGGGAATACAACTGGTGTACCCAATACAATACCTGCTTGATGGGGTTCTGGGAGTTCTACTCCCCAAGCCCGGCCCGAGGCCAGGCTTGACTTTTGAGCGCCTGGTTTAACAGTCTGTTGCTTGAAGTGGCCCGCAGGCCCACACATCCACCACAGCCCACTTGTTCCGGCACTTCTTGAAGAAAATTATCTAGTTTTCTCTTGAAGATGTTCACAGTTGTTCCAGCATTATTTCTTATACTCGCTGGGAGGATGTTGAACAACCATGGACCTCTGATGTTTTTACACTGTTCTCTGATTGTGCCTATGGCACCCTTGGCTCTTCACTGGCTCTATTCTGCATTTTCTTCCATGTCGTTCACGCCAGAATCTTGTTAGTTACTGTGTAGATTTGGGACCTATCCCTCCAGTATTTTCCACGTGAACATTATTTGATATCTCACTCGTCTATTTTCTAGTGAGTACATTTGGAGATCTTTGAGACGATCCAAATAAATTAGGTGCTTTATTGCATCTATGTATTCCGTATATGATCTCAATATGCCCTCTATTTCAGCAATCTCTCCTACTCTGAAGGGGAAAGTAAGTACTGAGCAGTACTAAAGATAGGACAGTACAAGTGATTTGAATAGTACAACCATTGTGATGGGATCCCTAGATATGAGCGTTCTCGTAATCCATCCCATCATTTTTCTGACTGACGCAATAATTGTTTTGTAATGCTCTCTAAATATTAGGTCGTCAGACATCATTATTCCCAAATCCTTTACATGCTGCTTTCCTACTATGGACAGATTTGATTGTGTTTTGTACCCTGTATTATGTTTAAGGTCTTCATTTTTACCATACCTGAGTACCTGGAATTTATCACTGCTAAACATCATGGTATTTCTGTTGCCCACTCAAAAACTTTATTAATATCTGCTTGTAGTTTTTTCAAGGTCTTCAGCAGGGGAAATTTTCATGCTGATTTTTGTGTCATCTGCAAAAGATGATATGAAGCTGTGACTCGTATTTTTGTCTATATCTGATATGAGAATGAGGAAAAGCAGTGGTGCAAGGACCATACCCTAAGGTACAGAGCTTTTAACTGCATTTGAACTCGATTTTATATGGTTCACTGTTGCTCTTTGTGTTCTGTTCGACAGAAAACTGAGTATCGAGCACCTTACTTTACTGGCTATTCCCAATGACCTCATTTTGTGTGCTATCACTCCATGGACACATTTATCGAATGCCATTGTGAAGTCCGTTTATACCATATCTGCATTCTATTTTTCTTCTAATGCCTCAATGACTTTGTCGTTATGGTCAAGTAGCTGTGAGAGGCACGATCTTCCTGCTCTAAATCCAAGTTGGCCTGGAATAGGGAGGTCATTGGTCTCCATGAAACTGGTGACCTGACTCTTTATCACTCTCTCAAATACTTTTATTATGTGGGACAATTATTGCAACTGGTCTATAATTCTTTGCAAATGCTTTGCTCCCTTCCTTGTGTAGAGGGGTTATGTCTGCTGATTTAAGCACATCTGGTATTCACCCCCCCCCCCATATCCAAACTCTTCCTCCACATTACACTGAGTGACAGTGCTACTGTTTCCTTGCATTTCTTTATAAATATCGAATTCCATGAATCTGGACCTGGAGCTGAGTACATGGGCATGTTGTCAATTTCTCTTTCAAAATCAGCCATGCTCTTGTTGATATCAGTTATATTTACAGGGGTTTGGATATCACGCGCACACATAAAGAAATAGGTAAGCAATTGTCAAAAGAAGGCACCATGCCCAGAAGGCTATGTAGCACCTTCAAATGTGCAGAATAGTCAGAGGGCGCGAAATATTGTTAAGAATGCCAATATGAGAACAGAAACATATAAGGTGAACGATATCAAAGGTATCCGATTCACAATGAATTCTATCGAGGGACGATCGGGAAGCAAGACAAATGTTCGCCCTGGAAGTCAGGACATTCAACAAGGATATACACAACAGTAAGAGGGACAATGCAGTCTGGACAATAAGGAGCAGGGCAGTGCTCCATTAAATGCCCATGAGTTAAGCGTGTATGGCCAATACGCAACCTCAACAGAGCCGTTTCCCCATTGCCGATTACGGTGGTAGGAAGACCATGGGGACACATTACTCTTAAGAGCACGCAGTTTGTTACCAGTAACAGAAGACCAACAACCCTGCCAATGGGCAAGGATTGGGAATGACTAACTGAGTAAAAGTCAGAATAAGGAATACCTTTACAGGAGATGGGACAAGTGCGGATAGCTGCTTCAGCAGCAGCGTCTGCACGCTCATTTAACCCTTAACCCTTAAACCGCGCATATCATATATATATAATATCAGTGACAAAACCGAAATCGCGCACATCATTTATATATGCTTTCGTGTCTAGCACTATAATTTAAACGCCCCGCCTGGGATAGGGGCAGCTATAGTACAGCCACGATCGATAGTTGCCAGATGCCACCTAGAAAAAAAATCCAGGCCAACATTCTTGGGTGTTAGAGCATCAGTATTGAGCAAGCGACCAAGCCTGGCGCACACAGCATGAGCTCACAGCACCGCTGTTCAGCTTTTGACCACAGCATCGCCCACAAATGTCATAATATACATGATACTGCTATTATTTAGCGATAATAGTATTATAGAAGACCCTGACTGTGATAAAACTGACCAGGATTCTGATAATAGCAGGATTGTGGTGATATTTAGCGCTGTGCTCCATGGAGGGAGGAGTAAGGCTGTGGGAATGAGGGTTGTGGCGTCGTCTTCTGACTGTGTGTGGCTACCTTTTATGGACTGCACTCACCATACCAGCTTAGTGGTTCGCTTTGGTGAACACAAATGTAGATATTTATATATAACGTGTGTATAGGGTGAGATCACAGCAAGAGGAGTAGGTTGGGAGCCGCCATTTTGGTGAGGGAGATGTGCCGTCTGCACGACTTGTCATGTTGTTTACTGGTGTCCACTATGGTCTTTAGGCACCATACCAGCTTATTTGTGCAGGTATGGTGAATAAAACAGGTAGATACTTATATATAATGTGTGTATATAGCGTAATAACACCACAAACAATATTGTTGGAGGAGAAATATTAGTGCGTCTGGCCTTGAGGGCGGCCGTCACCAGCTGACTGTGTGAATAGCTACGTCTTTGTGCCTTTACTCACCATACAAGCTTAGATGTACAGTTATAGTGAACAAAACATGTAAATACGTATATATAACGTCTGTGTATAGTGAATAAATGCAAAAACAGTATTGTGGGAGGAGAATGAGGGCGAGTGAGGTGTTGTTGAGGGAAGGAGTGGCTGGCTGGTGTGTGGCGGTCACTCCTCGTTGATTTTTGACTCACAAGACCAACTTAGTAGTTCGTTATGGTGAACAAAACATGCAGATACTTATATATAACCTGTGTATATAGTGTAACAACAGCAAACCTATTTGTTTATTGTTTTATGAACATAATAATTGAATCACTAATATGCACACCATAATTTTGAGTACAGTGACGATTTACACATTTTATTATATAAATATACCACAATTCACTGTACGGAATAATATTACTGCAAAAAAACTAAGAAAAAATCAATCAGAGGCATTGAAATAATTAGGTAATACAGTAATATATTTGTGGCAACTGCCGACTGACAGCTCGGGCGAAGTAGACCTCGTCTGGCGAAGGCTTTGCCAACGCCCCTTTTTTGCCAGACTTCCCTACCCTATTGCGGCTAAAATATGCCACCTACGATTTGTTTGTTATTTTTTCCATGATCAGGGAACAAAAATGAACACTTCTATAAGACGAAAGAATTTTTTGGATTTTTTTTTTTGCGCCTGTGGGTGTTAATTCCATTTGGGCCCCTAGCGGTTTGAGGGTTAAGCCTGGCCAAAATGGCTTTTTATTTGTGTATTTATTGCAAGTAAATGCACAAATAAGTAAACAGCAATGTTTGACCTGCTGACACAATACTACAAAAATGTATTGGTAAATATAGAACAGGAACCTAAAATAGCACCGATTGTTTAACCCCCAAGTTGTGCAACACATCATATGATGTGTTGAGTGACTTGCTATAAAATGCGCATCCCATCATATGATGTATTGGAGTACTACGCAAGATTTAAACGGCCCACGGGTACATGGGGTTCACCTCACCTTCTTCAGGGCTCTTGTAAACAGACGCCATTCATTTTTTTTAATCGTGGACCAAATTCCCAGGTGTGAGGGCCTCAGTACTGAGTGAGCCACCAAGCCTGATGCACGCAGCATGAGCTCACAGCTCTGCTGTTCAGCTTGTGACCACATCATCGCCTAAAAATGCCATAATATATACGTTCATGCTATTATTTAGTGATGATACTATTACAGAAGACCCCTGACTGTGATAAAAATGACTAGGATTCTGATAATTGCAGGATTGTTGTGATAATTAACGCTGTAGTGGAAGGAGTAATCTTGGTGGGGAGGGAGGTTGCAAAATCTGCTGACTCTGTGTGACCACCTTTTACTGTCTGGACTCACTATACCAGCTAAGTTGTTCGCTATGGTGAACAAAACATGCAGATACTTACATGTAATGTCTGTATATAAAAGCAAAAACAGTATGGTGGGGGAAGAATGGTGGCAAGTCAGGTGGTGAGGTGAGGGAGGAAGTGGCAGCCAGTATGCCACTGCCACTACCACTCAGCATACCAACTTAGTGGTTCGTTATGGTGAGCACGAATGTAGATACTTATATATAATGTGTATATACAGTGTAATAACAGCAAAAGAAGTGTGGGGGAGAAGCCATTTTGGTGATGGGGGTAGCAACATCTGCATGATTTGTCATGTTGGTAGCGGTGGCCACTATGCTCTTTGGGCATTATACCGGCTTAGTTGAACAGTTATGGTGAACAAAACATGTAGATACTTGTATATAACGTCTGTATATAGGGTAATAACACCACAAACAGTATTGTTCGGGGTGAAATTTTAGTGCGTCTGACCTTGAATGTGTGAGGGAGGCAACCGCCAACTGTGTGTAGCGACGTCTCTTAATGCCTGAACTAACTATCAGCTTAGTTGTACAGTTGTGGTGAACAAATCATGTAGATACTTATATATAACGTCTGTTTATAGTGAATAAAAGCAAAAACAGTATTGTGGGAGGAGAATGTGGGTGAGTCAGGTGAGTTGAGGGAGGGAGGGAGAAGTGGCAGCCAGTGGCAGGCTGCCACTGGCTGCCACTGCCAACTTAGGGGTTCATTATGGTGAACACGAATGTAGATACTTATATGTAACATCTGTATATAGTGAATAAAAGCAAAAACAGTATTGTGGGAGGAGAATGTGGGCGAGTGGGGTGTTGAGGGTGGGCGTGGCTGGCTGGTGTGTGGCGGTCACTCCTTGTTGCTTTTTGACTCATAATACCAACTTAGTGGTTCGTCATGGTGAACAAAACATGCAGATACTTATATATAACCTGTGTATATAGTGTAATAACCAACAAAGCATTTGTTCACTGTTTGATGAACATAATAATTGAATCAACAATATGCACACCATAATTTTGAGTACAGTGATGATTCACTCATTTTATTATATATCACACTACACACTCTTGAATAATATTACAGAAAAAAAAACATGAAAAATCAATCAGAGACATTGAAATAATTAGGTAATTATCTCTTTGTGGCCACTCTTGCCTGACAGCTGGGAGCAGCAGACCGTCTGGGATGCATGCTGAGTCAGCGCCTGTTTTTTGCCAGACTTCCCCGTCCTATAGCGGCAACATATGCCACTTAGGATTTTTTTATTATTTTTCCCATGATCAGTGAACACAAGTTAACAGGTTTAGAAGAAAAAATATTTTTTTTTGTATGCGCCTGTGAGTGACACATGCTAAATAGCCACACGCCATACAAGGGTTAATAATTAAGAGAATCAGTGGCTTATGGATCACCTAGAATAAATGCAAAAATGAGATAAAAATAAATCTTGCTGAATGAACTGTAAATTTATATTAAATTTAAAGCCATTTCCATACACACTCTTTGGGAGTTATTCTATAATATTAATATATACTTATTAATGGAAAATGCATACATTGAATAATATATGATTATCAATGGCAAAAAAGCTAACTACAGGTAAGACAGAAACAGCTTAACTGCCAAAGTTGAACGTAGATAATGTCCGGCAGCGTCAACCCGTTTATTCCTGCTCAAGTCAGCTGTCCATGGGAACACGGGATCATGAATGCGGAAACACGTCTCCCGGGTTTAATTCCACGCTGAAAGGCAAATCTTATGTAATTCCCACTTCAAATTCTATATTTGTGCATTCAATCGCATAATCTAAAGAAATTGGAGAGTAAGATCAGCACTTCTTCTTCTTGAGATGATTTCGGAGCTTTTTTTTTTAGTGTCCCCTCGGCCCGGTCCGCGACCAGGCCTCCACCCCCAGGAAGCAGCCCATGACAGCTGACTAACACCCAGGTACCTATTTTACTGCTAGGTAACAGGGGCATAGGGTGAAAGAAACTCTACCCATTGTTTCTCGCCGGCGCCTGGGATCGAACCCAGGACTTGCGTGGGGGTTTATTTTATCATTTTACTGCTAGGTAACAGGGGCATAGGGTGAAAGAAACTCTACCCATTGTTTCTCGCCGGCGCCTGGGATCGAACCCAGAACTTGCGTGGGGTTATTTTATCATCTGCTACATAACGACAGCACATTAAGTAAATCAAAGAAATAATGGCCAATATTACTCAATCTACTTAATAAATTACTCCCGAACTTGGGGTTCGTAAGTTGTGAAGGTTGCACTCGATCAGAAGCTCGCAGAAGGGCGGATGCTCTCAAATTTGATCGATGTAAACTATGCAGTTTCTGAACATCTTGATACCAGCTAGATAATATGGCGAGTCTTCCCCTCTCTGCCTCCTCCATCCAGTGGTGCATGCGCACTCACGCCATTGCTAGAACTCCATATATAAATTATAATATTTCAAACAGAGATCCGAATGGATGGAGACGTGGTTGACGAATATATGTCATAGTATGGGGTTTGATATTTATTTATTTATTTATTTATTTAGTTATTTATTTATTTATTTATATATATACAAGAAGGTACATTGGGTTTGAGAGAATACATTGGATAGTACAGTATTTACATTCTTGTAAAGCCACTAGTACGCGCAGCGTTTCGGGCAGGTCCTTAATCTAGCAGATAATTTTAAGTAGGTAATTTCAATCAGAATTGATAAATGAAAGATACATTACAAGAGAAAAATGAGATGAGTGAGATAAGTAAGTATATTAAGCACATTGTTATATTAAAGCTCTGATTGATTACATTGACAGCTTGATTAGTAATTTAAAAAGATTAATAGACACCATACAGCAGATTGACAGCACATATAAGACAGCAATGATCACAATGGTAAAGATGTTCAGAATGGGTACATAAAGATTGGGAGACTGGGTAGCAAAATATATAGATAACAAGATTTATAAACACCATACAACAGATTGGCAGCACATATAAGAAAACAGCAATGATCTCAATGGTAAAGATGTTCAAATTGGGAACATAAAGGTTGGGAGATTGGGTAGCAATAGATACAGTGCAATTTTAAGGCAAAAAGTGAAAAACTATGAAGATGAAATTAGGTACTTTTTAGTATTGATTTTGAATGATGTAAAAGTTGGACAGCTTTTCAATTCAGTAGGGAGTGAGTTCCATAAACTGGGTCCCTTTATTTGCATAGAGTGTTTACACAGATTAAGTTTAACTCTGGGGATATCAAAGAGATATTTATTTCTGGTGTGGTGATAATGGGTCCTATTACATCTGTCCAGGAAGAGTTTCAGACAAGGATTTGCATTTAAGAACAGGGTTTTGTAAATGTAGTTGACACAGGAGAATTTGTGGAGGGAGATTATGTTTAGCATGTTTAGGGAGTTAAACAAGGGGGCTGTGTGTTGTCTGAAAGCAGAATTTGATATTATTCTGATAGCAGATTTTTGCTGGGTGATGATGGACTTGAGGTGGTTTGCAGTGGTTGAACCCCATGCACAGATACTATAGTTGAGATAGGGATAGATTAGTGCATAATATAGAGAGATGAGAGCAGAGTTAGGAACATAATATCTGATTTTGGAGAGTATACCAACTGTTTTAGAGACTTTCTTAGTTATGTGTTGTATGTGGGTACTGAAGTTGAGTCTCTTGTCTAGGAATATGCCAAGAAACTTTCCATCATTTTTATTGCTAATGTTTACATTGTCAATCTGAAGCTGAATTGCATTTGTAGATTTGCTTCCGAATAGGATGTAGTAGGTCTTTTCTATGTTAAGTGTAAGTTTGTTGGTTGACATCCATAAGTGGACTTTTTTTAGTTCATTATTAACAACATCATTTAGTGTATGTGGGTTGGGGTTGGAGTAAATGAGGGTAGTATCATCAGCAAACAAAATAGGTTTCAGAATGTTAGAGACATTAGGCAGATCATTAATGTATATAAGAAATAGTAGGGGTCCCAAGATGCTGCCTTGTGGCACTCCAACGGTTATTGGTAGAATGGGAGAGATTATATTATTGATGGCTATACATTGGTGTCTATCACTAAGATAGGATTGGATATAGTCCAGTGCATGGCCTCGGATTCCATAATGATGGAGTTTACATAAGAGGTAATCGTGATTAACAGTATCAAAGGCCTTTCTCAGGTCAATGAAGAGTCCAATTGGAAACTCATTTTTGTCAAGGGCTGAGTAAATTATATCAAGGAGACTAATAATTGCATCGTTGGTACTCTTTTGAGAGCGGAAGCCAAACTGACAGGGGCTAAGAATGTCGAATTTTACGAGATAGGAGTAGAGCTGTTTGTAGATAATTTTTTCAAATATTTTTGATAGTATTGGTAGGTTCGATATTGGTCTGTAGTTGTTTATGTCTGACGGATTACCTCCTTTATGAACTGGCGTTACTCTTGCGAACTGGCGTTACTCATATAGTAAATGATTTTTCATAGTGTGAGTAAATTAATTTAGATGATGTTAACGCACGAGAATATTAAGAGTGGAAATCAAGTGCAGGCGATGAGTCACAATAACGTGGCTGAAGTATGTTGACCAGACCACACACTAAAAGTTGAAGGGACGACGACGTTTCGGTCCGTCCTGGACCATTCTCAAGTCGATCTTTTTATTTACCAGAACAGCTGATAGAGACTGTGCAAATTATTTCCAGTAAACTACCACATATTATGAAATGAAAGTAAATCTATTACTAATAGATTATCCTTAATAAAAAGGGTGAAATGAAACTGGATTCAATTCGATCCATTAATATGTGGAACTTATTCCCTCTAGCCGGGTGACTAACGCAACACCATGGGCATGATTGCTAGAAGGGATGTGGCATTCTACGCCTCAATTCTATAATTTGAATGTCAATATACTATTGGTTAATAGTGTTAGTAAATAATAATGCCTATTACAAGAAATACCTCTTGTCGTACTAGGGGTTAGTAATAATGTCGGAAATTTCTAACAAGACCTGAAGAAATTCATTCCTCTCCAACGGAGGTAGTAAAATTATTCATCCAGGTGGAATTGGAGATATCTAACACCTAATTGAGCTGTTTGGTCTACCTGTCCCTGAAAAGGCTCACTACACCTTATAAGGTGGCCCCCTTGTGGCGATGCCCTTCAGGGTAGGACTGTGACCTGGTCAGTGATAGTCCTTACAAAAAAAAATGGTTATGGGCGACGAGTGTGGTACGAGAGTTTGGGTCGCCTGCGTACTGGGTTGTGCAGAATACCAGTCAGCTGGATAGCAGATAATCAACAACTTTGTCCATCATTTGTAGCTGAAATTGGTATTGTTTCCTTCCAAACAAGATATTCTCTGGGTCTTGGAGTATTGGTATATTCTTCCTCACAAAACCACGAGAATTCGAACTGATGGGTGCTCAGAATTGTAAGTTTTCCCGGGAACAAATCCGTGTCCAGCCAGCTAGGAATGGCGCCAGCAGTAAGTCTATATAATTGATGATAGAATATATAATCTGCAAACAATTACACTAATATTTCATTGAATATTTAAAAAATACTAGTACCTTTAGCATCACGTAGATCAGGCGAGAACAAGAATATTTCACATTCAAACACGATTTCGCTAAATTCTAAGGGAACGTTTTCCCCACTTGGAGCCAATAATAGGACAAAATGGTGATGGTGCGAGGAGCGTTCCCCCCTCAACCCACGCTTCTATCACATAATTACAAAAGGCACAGCAGCAGTAATCAGTTACTCGGAGATAATAGAATCCATCCTGCACTAAAGATAGGGAGTTCAGTCATTAAACAGTCCAGTTAATATAAGTATCTAATCGTATTCGTTCACATTTTATGCTGTCCTTGGTGTAGAACGTCTTAGTACATGTTTCTTCTATGATACAGAGAACCCAGGTTGTGGGTGTGAGATATTGTATATA
Organism: Procambarus clarkii; assembly: GCF_040958095.1. Taxonomy (NCBI): domain Eukaryota; kingdom Metazoa; phylum Arthropoda; class Malacostraca; order Decapoda; family Cambaridae; genus Procambarus; species Procambarus clarkii. The sequence goes on along the minus strand of NC_091222.1, from coordinate 21,769,836 downwards.
CTCCAATATCAGGTGCTAAATATCACCATATATATATATATGCATCTATTTATTGAAATTTATCATACCGTCCCTAACCTATTCTACCCAATATAACTAAGGTGTTAATTGTGTGTGTAATGTAGGTCCCGTCTAACCTCTCCTCAGACTCTGAAACTACAGGACGATGATGTTGCTCTCCTGTGTCAGGTTAGGTTAGTTTGGTTGTATCTATAACCCTCACTTATTTTCTGGTTCACCTTGGCTAGGCCAACAGTCGGGGGCCCGCCCTAACTAGATGGTCTCTCAAGGATTTACCTCGTTTCCATGCAATCATGGGCGGATCCTTAGGAAAGTTTTGCCACGAGGGGTGTTCCTCGTAGGTCTCACTTAACCAGGACCAGACTACCGACATCATCATCTCGAATTGTTTCGCTAGACCTGGAAAAAACAGGGTGGGAATAATCCATCTCATGTCCTCAGTCCTCAGCCTAGGTGGTTCAAAGAGTTGGGTCCTTGTCTTCCCTTGCAGTTTTTCCTGGGAGGTGTGCAGAATCTCTTTGAGGAACACCCTATCCCTGAACATGTCCAACAGGTTTTTCAGCTGGGGATCCAAGGTTTCTTCTGTGCAGTTTATCCTCTTTAAGAATAGGGCAAGCGAGTATGATAAAGATTTCTCGAGTACTCGAGGGTGACTCGAGTCAAACCTTAGGTAGGTATGTAGATTTTGGGTTTGTAGTATGCCTTCGTCTGAAGGCATCTACCGGTCCGATCTATGTAGACCGTAGTATCCAGAAAATTAATTGTCTTTGCCAAGTGGTCGTGTTCTAGCGTAAACTTCAAATTGGTGTGAACTGTGTTCGCCCATGTGAGGAGAGCCTGCAGGGTCTGGTCTCTATACATCATTATCCCAAAGATATCAAAACATCTGTAGCAGATTAATTAATGGAACATCTTGTCTTCAGGTGCTCAGTTTCATGAAGGCAGCATGCATGAAGATTTCGGCAATGGCTACGCTACTGGATGCGAAAATTGTCGTATCATTAATCTGTGTATACGCTCGGCCTTCAAATTGGAGGAGCGTTTCCCTCGTGACATGATGGATCGCTTCCTTTACCAAATCCCTCCTGAGTGGTCTCCATAGTCCTGTTTCCTTCAGTTTCCGAACAGAGAGGACAACAGCATCGAGCCAGTCCTCAGGGACTGACGACGACTCCCAGACCTGATTGTACAAATTCGGTAAATACTGAGACTAGCATGGAAGTAGATGTCGAAGCATCTCATAATGAATGCCATCGGAGCCTGCCGCTGTAGAACCGCAGAGGGCCAGGGCAGACTGAAGCTCAGAGAGAGAAAAGGGATCGTTATAGGGAAGGCTGAGATGGGTACAGAAATCCAAAGGACGAGATTCAAGAAGAGGCTTTCAAAGGAAGGAAGGATTGAGGGAGATGAGAACCAGAGCTAATAGACGAAAAGTGGGAACCCAATTCGGTCGCGACCTGCAACGGGACCGACAGAAGAGTACAACAGAGGTGAAGGACTGGTGAGATATCGGGAATGAACTTACCCGCTATCTTGCGGATACGCTTCCAGATCAGTGATAGAGGAGTTTCGGACGTGATGGTGGAGACATAAAACATCCAACATGCACGTTTAGCCATACGGACCACCGTACTTGCCTTCTGAAACAAAAGATTCAGTCGTCTGCCGGCGAGGGTGTTTGTTCCAGGCTGCACACTTACAGCGGACAGCCCGAGCACAGTCCACATTCCACCAGGGAACGAGGGTGGCCTCTGCTGGAGATTTCAGGGTGATCTTTAGGTTGGGTCATAGGTTTCCTTCCTGTCTGGGGTCCGTGGCGGCAGTGCTGCTCCATCACTGAGCCAGGGTGCTGTGTCCTCTCAATCCTCTCCTGATTCCATGCTTACATCCCTCTTTACGAAATTCAAGCGTGCTTCTGGTCTCTCGCTGGATTTCCCTAACTGGGCCGAGAATCAGTGGTTCAAAAAGTTGTGTCTAGTCCTTGAGGCTCAAAATACGATCATCCAGAGTCTTCAAACTGAGAATCAAGCGAACCGCGCGAACCTCCACCAACAACAACAAGAAATAGCCCTTCTTCGTGAGGATATTAGAACCTATAAGGCTAGCCAAGATCAACGCCAGCATGACTTGAATGATCTCCTTAAGGAAAACATACATCTGAAAACTGATGAAGCCATAAAAAAACAAGAGGAAGCTCTCAACAAAATGACTGTATGTATCGGTACATTATCCGCCCAGCATTCCATCTCCCAGGATGAACAAGACCAGCAAAAGCTGCTTGACTCTGTTGTTGTGTCGTCCCAAGATATTCCTGTGGAACGTGAAGGTGAAAAGTGTATTGATATAGTTCATGCTCTCATAAAAGACGGATTGCGTGTCACTCTAGATAAAACAGACGTTATTGCTGCCCACTGAGTAGGCAAAAAGAATCCATCATGACCAAACCAGCGGAAAATTCACCTCAAGCTTGCTTCCCAAACCATAAAATCGCATCTTGTCCGGAGAGCTGCATCCCAAAAAAAGCACATCTACATCAACGAGTGCTTGACTAGAAAAAGACAGCAACTCCTCCACCGCCTGCGTCAAATCCGTTATCAAAACCCAGATGCAATTCATCAGTGCTTCGTTAGAGATGGCATGATCAAAGTGAGAGAGACTTCAGAAGATAAAATGTTTACAATTGCTAATGAGGATAACCTCAACACTTTCCTCTCCCAATGTGGTTTGTCTCACCTTATTATCTCTCCCAGTGAGTCAACATAATTAACCCCCTTGTCACCTAGTGCGGGTTAGGTAACCAATGTCTCTTTGTTTCACTTTATAAATTTAAATTATAATTTAATTTTTATTAGTAATTTATTGGACTTAATTAATTGGCTGCATTAATATTTCTTTAGTTCTTACTAATTATAGGATCATTACTAAGCTATTTATACTTAATAATCATTAGATTAAATTTGCCTATGTTTATTATTTAACTTTTTCTTTGCTTTCATTTGTTACCTAGGTTGCCTAGCCTCGCCATACTCTTTTACTCCATTGTACCCCTTGCTATGCCTGTGTCTCAAAATGCAAATTATTACTTGCAGTGTACCTGAGAGTACTTGTAAGCAATCTACCTAATTTTTGTTTTCATTTTGTGTTTGTCTTATATAGTCTTGTTTATAGTTTTATTATTTCCCGACTTTTTATATCAAAATTTGATTTTGTAATTGCCATTCTTGCCTTGTTTTCTACAACCAGCCTTCTTATGCAAACAAGTATAGACCCAGATCTAAACCTCTTTTCCACTATCTATGACAATCATCACTTTAATGATCAAAATTGCAGGTATTTTACAGCACATGATGTAAACAATGTATTAATACATAATCACAATATCTCTGTAATAAACTTGAATGTAAGATCTCTAAGCAAACACTTTGATGATGTTAGTGCCTTGATTGAAACTATTGGTAACAAATTCTCTTTTATTGTACTTATTTATTTATTTATTTATTTATTTATTTATTTATTTATTTATTTATGCATATACAAGAATGTACATAAGGAATGTGAGGATACAAATATGGTAATTACAGTCTTGTAAAGCCACTAGCACGCGCAGCGTTTCGGGCAGGTCCTTAATCTAAGAAAATTTTAAGGAGGTAAATACTTGCAAAATTTATAGACAAAAAAATGATAACAGATTACATGGAATGAAAAAAAAAGATGAGAGAAAATTATAGGTACAGTATATTAAAGCACATAGGTAGCTATGATTGATTGCAATGACAGCTTAAAATGGTAGTTGACAACAAATTGGTAGGCACAATACAGCAGAAACAATATAAGATTGATTGCAATGACAGCTTGAATGGTAGTTGACAAAAATTGGTAGTCACAATACAGCATATGGCTAGCACATAAAAGAAGACAGCAATGAACACAATGATAAGGTTGTTTGATATTACATAAAAATTAGGAGATTGGGTAACACTAGGTACAGAGCAAATTTAAAGCTCAGTGTAGGAAACTAAATAGAAGAAGTTAGGTACTTTTTGGTTTTGCTTTTAAATAAGGCAAAAGTTTTACAGTTTTTCAATTCACTAGGGAGTGAGTTCCATAGACTAGGTCCCTTAATTTGCATAGAGTGTTTACACAGATGAAGTTTGACCCTGGAGATATCAAAGAGATATTTATTTCTGGTGTGGTGATAATGGGTCCTATTACATCTGTCCAGGGAGAGTTTCAGAGCATGGTTTGCATTTAAGAACAGGGTTTTGTAAATGTAGTTGACACAAGAGAATGTGTGGAGGGAGTTAATATTTAGCAAGTTTAGGGATTTAAACAAGGGAGCTGAGTGTTGTCTGAAAGCAGAGTTAGTTATTATTCTGATAGCAGATTTTTGCTGTGTGATGATGGGCTTAAGGTGGTTTGCAGTGGTAGACCCCCATGCACAGATACCATAATTAAGATAGGGGTAGATTAGTGCATAATATAGTGAGAGGAGAGCAGAGTTAGGAACATAATATCTGATTTTGGAGAGTATACCAACTGTCTTAGAGACTTTCTTAGTTATGTGTTGAATGTGGGTGCTGAAGTTGAGTCTCTTGTCTAGGAATAGGCCAAGAAACTTGCCATCATTTTTATTACTGATGTTAATGTTGTCTATCTGTAGCTGAATTGCATTTGATGATTTGCTTCCAAATAAGATGTAGTAAGTCTTTTCGATGTTTAATGTTAGTTTGTTCGTTGACATCCATAAGTGGACTTTTTTTAATTCATTATTCACAACATTATTTAGTGTATGTGGGTTGAGGTTTGAGTAGATAAGGGTAGTATCGTCAGCAAACAATATAGGTTTGAGAATATTAGAGACATTAGGCAGATCGTTTATATATATAAGAAATAGAAGAGGTCCTAAGATGCTGCCCTGTGGCACTCCAACGGTAATTGGTAGAGTGGAAGAAGTTGCGTCATTGATGGTTACATATTGGTGTCTGTCACTAAGATAGGATCGGATGTAGTCAAGGGCAAGGCCTCGGATTCCATAATGCTGGAGTTTAAGTAAGAGGTAGTTGTGATTAACAGTATCAAAGGCTTTTCTTAGGTCAATGAAGAGTCCAATCGGAAACTCATTTTTGTCAAGGGCTGAGTAGATAATGTCAAGGAGACTAATGATTGCATCATTGGTGCTCTTTTGGGACCGGAGGCCAAACTGGCAGGGGCTGAGTATGTCGAATTTTACGAGGTAGGAATAGAGCTGTTTGTAAATAATTTTTTCAAATATTTTTGATAGAATGGGTAGATTTGATATTGGTCTATAATTGTTTATGTCCGCCGGATTACCTCCTTTATGGACTGGCGTTACTCTTGCTTTTTTGAGGATATCAGGGAAGGTGTGATACTCTATAGATTTGTTGAACAGTAGTGCTATGGGTGGGGCAAGGGCATGGGAGGCTCTCTTGTACACAATGGACGGAATTTCACTGGTGTTCCCTGCCTTGGTTTTTAGAGAATGTATGATGGACACAACATCTGCCGGGCTGATTGGTGAAAGGAGAAGAGAGTTTGGATAGCTGCCTGAGAGATATGTGTTAATATGTGTCTGAGTCTGTGGGATTTTACTGGCAAGATTAGCACCAACCGATGAAAAGAAACTATTAAATTCATTTGCCATTTCTAAATCAGTTGACGGTATATCCCCATCCTTGTAGAGTTTTATTTGGTTATGTGAGTGTTGTTTAGTTCCTAGGATACTAGAGATAGTTTTCCAAGTGCTTTTCATGTTGCCTTTTGCTTCATTGAATCTATTCACATAATATGCAAGTTTTGCCTTTCTTATGATACTGGTAAGCATTGATGAGTACCTTTTAGCTACTTCCTTTGAAACTAGGCCAATCCTAACTTTCTTTTCATATTCATGTTTCTTGTTGATTGAGTTGAGAATGCCACTTGTGAGCCATGGATTGTTTAATCTTTTGTCAGTTACTTGCTTGGTAAGAAGGGGACAATGAAGGTTGTAGAGGCTTAGAGTTTTGGAGATGAAGAGGTTAGCTAATGAATTTATATCATGGGTATTATTGAATTCAGAATCCCAGTTAATATTGTAAAGTGCCTCTGTAAGATTGTCTAAAGCTGATTCACTGTGTAGCCTAAATGAAAGTTTCTTGCTTTTTGGTGGTGTTATGTCCATGTTCGCTATGAGAAAGGTAGGATAGTGGTCAGTTGTTCTGTCGTAGATTATACCAGATACAAGGGGAGCTGTTATGTTTGTCCATATGTGGTCCAAGGTAGTGGCTGATGTTTGAGTGACTCGGGTAGGTTTGGTGATTGTGGGGATTAGCATACAGGAGTTCATGCTGTTAAGGAAATAGTCAACTTGAGAGCAATTTTGTTGACCCAGGTCAATATTAAAATCTCCTCCCAGAATGATGTGGTTTTTGTTGAGATTGTTGTTTATAATAAGATTCCTTAGGTTGTCTGAGAAAGAAGCTATGTTAGTATTGGGAAATCTATAGATGGCTCCAATAGTCAAAGAGGATTTAAGGGATTTAATTGTAAACTGAGCAAAAGTATATTCACAGTAGTCATCTCTGTCACTAATAACACTGTTGCAGATAAATGTATCTCGGTAATATATAGCTGTGCCACCACCTTTTTTATTAGGCCTACAGTTATGAATGGCTTTATAACCAGCTAAGTTGTAGAGTTGGGTATAGTCTTTATTTAGCCAAGTTTCTGTTAAAATAATGAACGATAGGTTAGTACCTATTGCTGAAACTGAAACTTACTGAAACTTGGTTAAAAGAGGATACTACTCAACTCTTTAACATGCTGAACTACTTGGCAATTCACAACTGTCGACCAATCCAGAGAGGTGGTGGCACTGCTCTTTACTACCACCAAGAACTAACATGCTTAAAAGTAATTAGAACTAGAGACTACTGTGGGGAGTACATCTTCACCAGTTTCAGAGTCAAGGGTGCTGAGTCTGTCCTGACTGTGGGAGCAGTCTATAAAATTCCTAACACTGATGTGTCCGAATTCAACTCTAACCTTAGAAATCTAACACTAGAACACAGACTGAACAAAAACCATCTAATTATCGCAGGGGACTTTAATATTGACCTCTGCGAGTCTGAAAACCCTACTGTTGCCATCTTCCTCAACTGTATGAATTCCTGCTTCCTCATACCCTTAATCACTAGACCTACTATAATCACTGATAGTACTGCTACGGCTCTTGATCACATCTGGACCATCATAACCTCTCCACTTACTTCAGGGATAATCATCGATAGCACTACAGACCATTACCACACATTTTTCCTAACTAACATTAACAAACCACCTCTAGAGAAAAGGGAAATAAGCTTTAGGCTGCACAATGAAACTGCCATAGGCAATTTTATAGCTGCTGCTGCTAATGTCAACTGGGAGTCCGAATTAGGTAACATAGGGGACATCAACCTAGCAGTGCAATCTTTTCTTCATAAAACTCTCAGCTTTTATAACACCAACTGTCCTGTGCTTATGAAGCAAGTCACTACAAAAAGGCTAAACAACCCTTGGCTAACAAAGGGAATACTTAAATCCATTAATAAAAAACATGACCTTGAGATGAAATGTAGGTTAGGAATCGTCTCCAAAGAATTTTCAAAGAAAATACCTTTATGATATTCCAAGAGTTTGACTTAATCAAACTAGAAATGCTCTACAAATCAAGGGACCCAGAATTTCTTTTTTTTTTTTTTTGAGATATATACAAGAGTTGTTACATTCTTGTACAGCCACTAGTACGCGTAGCGTTTCGGGCAGGTCCCTGGAATACGATCCCCGCCGCGAAGAATCGTTTTTTCATCCAAATACACATTTTACTGTTGCGTTAAACAGAGGCTACAGTTAAGGAATTGCGCCCAGTAAATCCTCCCCGGCCAGGATACGAACTCATGGCATAGCGCTCGCGGAACGCCAGGCGAGTGTCTTACCACTACACCACGGAGACTGTTAAATGTGGAATGACCTTCCCAATCATATTAAAGACTGTACCTCTCTCAATCAGTTTAAGATAAAAACTAAGCACTACCTAATTAACTCCCTGTAACCTACCTTACCTCTTTATTGTCAACCCATGTCTGTTATTTTTAAACAATGCTGTTTGTCGACCAAATTGTATTTATGCTTTTTTCTGCCATGTTCCCCGCCCTCCCTTTTTTTATATTTGCTCAACACATTTTATACTTTAGTCTCAATTAGTATTAAGTTTAAGTCTTTAGTGTTTTTCCTGCCCGAAACACTTTGCGTAATAGTGACTTTAAGGCACTGTATGTACTAGCTCTATCTATAAATTCATCAATTTTTGTATCACCCCTTGTATGTATGTATTTTACCTAAATTTTTTTTTTTTTATTTATAAAAGTACAATATACACAATAAAAAAGATACAAAGCCTGACAAAGTACATAGTAAATAACCCAAAGAATTCTTAAGACAACAAGCATTAAAAAGAACAAAAGCAAGAGCATGAAGACTTTTTTGTTTTTGTTTTTTTGTACAAGAATACAACATAAAAAAGAAATCCAATCATGCATAACACAAGATCCACATGAGTAACACAGAAAACACAAAGGCTCACACAGAGCAGCTACACATAATAAGCCAGCGGCACAAAGAAAAAAGAAAATAAATTAAAATAACACAAGGGAAAAATTACATGAAGCATGACGGATAAAAGTACCCAAAAGGGCCACACACACAAGGCAGAAGCCCACATAAACCGGAGCACAGCACCGGAGCACGCAGGAACCGGTGGAACAAATGAAAAGACACACACACATACACACCACAACACAAGGACCTGCGCACACAGGAGTTGGACGCAACAAAACGCCCACACAAACAAACAGGAGGAAACACCAGAAACGCACAGGAACTGGGAAACAAGGTCTAGAACCACAGCCAAGCACACACAAAAAAAAAAACAGCGGAAAACGCAGGATCCGGCAAAGGAACACAACACACACACAAAACACACACAAACCCAAACAACAAGGACACACACACAAGGAGCAACACAAAGCACAGCGCAGGCAAACACACACAACGCACCGCCGAGGAAGCCCTCAGGGGGCAGGCGGAATATACACAACCCAAACGCCCAAATGACCCAACAAGCCCTCCCCCCAAATCCACCGACACCACACCAATACACTAATCAAATCCCCGACCCCCCACCAACCCCAAAGCATCACCCTGAACATACACGTCAGTGAACCAATCAGCAAACCTCACCGGAAAAGCACGCCGCAACCACCACCATGTAAAACGCAAACACCCTCGCAGAAAACCCAGAATCCAGCGAACCCCGTAGCCCTCCAAACGCCCAACCCACACGCAAAACACGTAATCCACAATCAAGACACTCAGAGTGTTCCGAAGCCGGCTGGAGCCCTGAGGAAACGAAAGAAACAGGAACCGTAAAACATCCCCCGAAACCCGGGCCCACAGAACACTGCAATCACATCACGCAACCAAGCAACTAAACCCTGTACTCTCTCACAAAAATAAAAGACATGTAACTGCGTCTCAACCAATCCACAATGTGCACACGTCGCGGATGAACGCAACCCAAGCATACACAAACGATCATTCGACGGCAAGGACTCATGCAGCATACGAAAGAGAAACTCCCGTTGCTGCGGAGCCAACTGCCGCCCACCCAAGACCGACCAAATCCCCCCCCCCCCAATTCCAGCATGGAAACAAACCCTCAACCCGATGGCTCACACGACGAAGGAGAACCCCATAAACCCCCCGACACGACAGGGACAAGAACCCAGGAACACGACAGAGCTTCCGCAGAATCCCAACTGCCCACGAATACACAGCAGGTGTACAAAAAGCGACCTCACACCCAGCCCCTAACTCAAGCAAATAGCTAAACCGAATTGAACAGAAATAGATCCCAAGCGCACCGAGGCCCCCACCCACCCCCAAATACTGACGCAACGACACCCAAAACAAAGCCAATGCCTTGGTAAAAACATCATGCTATGATGGGGGATGCTAACACCCCCCTCTTCCACCCACAAAACCATGGAGGAGCGACGAACCGGATGATACTTCCCACACCACACATACCGATAGACTCTGCACTCTAACCTATGAGCACGCCGCCAATCCAGGGAGAAGCACTGAGCCAAAAACCACACCCTCGAAAGAACTTTGCTAGTAACAACAATCGCCCGCTGATAAACCGTCAACGGACGCGAGGATAACAAACCAACCGCCACCTCAATCGACCGAGACACCGCATCCCAATTCCACTCCAAGGATTGGGCATACGAGCTAAACCAAGTAATTCCGAGAACCCGAAGCGACCTAACCACTGGAAACCACGACCCCGCCCACACCGAACGGGAGGTCCAGCTCCCCAGCCCCATCACACAGGACTTATCCCTATTAACAAGGGCCCCAGTGGCCAGCTCAAAACGCCGAACAAGGTCCTGAACCGCAACCACAGAGCCATCGGTCGCCACAAACAGAACCGTATCGTCAGCATACCCACAGATCGATAAACAGAGACCAGCGGGCAGCCTCGGAGGAACCACCAAAGCACATGACTTAACCGCACGAAACAAAGGCTCCTGAAAAAGAACATAAAGGAGCATAGATAAGTGTTACGACCCTCTAGGGACGCAACGGGGTTCTTACTCTGATGTTATTAGAGGAAGTAGTATCCGGCCCCAAGCCAGTAGTGGCTTTCAAGGAATGAGATCCGTGACGCAAGAAACTTAAAGGGGGAAGGGAAAGAAAGTTAAGAACTTAAGACTATAATTACCATCACCAATAAATAATATATAAAAAGAGTACACAGGGGGAGGGATATTAACACTATACAGGGGAATTATTCACATCAAAGTGTCTTTTCCTGAAGACTCTGGATCCACGCTCTCGGTGCTAAGTTCTCGGTGCTTTCGTGGTCTCTTGATGAATCTTCCGATCAAGCTGAGTCTACCCCAAACACAGGCCAGCCAAAACACAGTTCCACTGGGGGCACCGCCATGGAGGCCGTCAACCACAAGTCCAGCAGGTCTGCTGGCAGATTCCGGATCAGCAATGCTGGTCAGGCCACTCCACCTGCGATACTAGGGTAGCGCCCTAGTCAGGAGCCTCGTGTGATACCACAAATCACTCTCCTGTCCTCAAAACCCCAGTGGATAACCGTCTCCAGCAGTCGGTCCCAGGTAAGACAATCCTTCTACTGCCACTACGCTGGCAGGGTAACACACCACAGTGTTCTTCCGGGAGACCACTTCACAGCTGCTGCAGCAAGGCACAAGGTAAGGGGACGGCTGCCTCGGGTAGACTGACTCAACTTCCATCACAGCAGTCCCAGGTCGACTCTGTAAGCAGACACGTCATCAATAACGGGGGCACTAAAACACCTCACTTACAGGCTCAGACACAAACGCCCGCCATATCCACTCCATAGATGGCGTTGTAGTCTGAGCACCACCTCACCAGAGGTCAGCAGCGACGGTGTTGTGAGCTGAACCGGACTGGAAACTGGCCCTTGTGGCCAGTACACCTTGTCCTCACCAGGTGTCGTCGTCCATTTGGTGGGGGTTTCGGGAGCTGACCCACAGATGGCGCGGTCGTCACTGCTCCGTGCTCGGACGCTGGATCCGGGTTCGTAACAATAAGGGACACCCCTGCCGCACCAAACGGCGAACGGCAAAGGGGGCACTAAAAAAAAACATTAATGCACACACGACTATGACAGCGGGCATACAACATACGAACCCAAGAAAGAAGCAACGGAGGAAACCCGAACCTCCCCATAGCCTGCAGCACAAAGCCCATCGACACACGGTCGAATGCTTTCGACCAATCTAAGCTGAGCATCGCCGCAGGTAGGCGAAGCTCAGAGGCAGACAGAAGCACATCACGTAAAAGAACATTGCACTGAAGCAAAGACCGAAACCACAGAACCAATAACATCCCGACACCGACCTGCCAGCAACTTCGAGACAACCTTGTAATCAACATTTAACAGGGTGATCGGCCTCCAATTCGACAGAAAACGCAAATCACCTGGCTTCGGAAGCAACCTCACAACCCCATCATAATGGGATGCGGGTAAGGAACAGGTCAGGAAACAAAATCGCACCACCTCCAAAAAAACCTCCCCAATCACATCCCAGAAAGTCACATAAAATTCCACAGGGAGCCCATCCGAGCCAGGCACTCTGTCGGAACGGAAAGACCGCACCACATCCCATAGCTCAGCTGACGACACGTCTCTCACTAAAGCGGAACAACCCGCAGCCGACAAACCAGGTGAGCAGTGACGCAAAAAGAAAGCAGCCAAATCCTCATGCACCCCTACCTCCCCATACAGCGCTCCCAATTCCTGCTGCACATACAACAGGACCCCATCCGTGTTAGACAAAACAGAACCGTCTGGACGCTGGAGACCGGTGAGAAGAACCGAGTCCCGAAGGGCTTTCTCCTTTCGCAAAAGAAAAGGAGAAAGCTGTTCACCAGACACACGCTCGTCAACACGAGCCCGCACCCGATCCCCTTCAGCCAACTCCTCCCGCAAACCACAAATGCGCTCCTTACACTCAGAAATAGCATCAAAACAATCAGCCCCACCATTTAGCAACACATACAACCGAGTCAAACGCGCCTGAAGAAAGCGCAACAAACCAAACCGCCCCGCCGCCTCACGCCTCGCAACCACAACAAAAAAGGACTTGCATTCCACCTTGCACCACTCCCACCAGTCCAACACAGACGAAAACTCGCACTTGCGAGCAACAAGCCCCACCCACCACCCACGAAACGCCTCACGCACCCAAGGACGATGCAACAACCGATAATTCAACTTTCACCAACCCCTCCCCACACGAACCTGATTACGAACAGCAACACGCACCACAACCAAACAATGATCAGAAAAGGCAACAGGAACCGTACGAAACGCAAAAACAGAGTCCTCCCGCCCATGAACAAAAAACGATCCAGCCTGGAACACGCTCCTCGCGCAGCAAAGGTGAATTCCAAATCGCCCCCAAACATGAGAGCAGCATCACGAAACCCACAACTCTGTAAGGTGGAGACCAACGCCCGAGAAACATTCTGCGGATGCGCACTATTGCAATCCCGTGCGAGAGTGACACAATTAAAATCGCCCCCAAAGACCATGGCCCAGATTCACGAAAGCACTTACGCAAGCACTTACGAACGTGTACATCTTTCCTCAATCTTTGACGGCTTTAGTTACATTTATTAAACAGTTTACAAGCATGAAAACTTGCCAATCAACTGTTGTTATTGTTATAAACAGCCTCTTGGTGCTTCGGAGCTCATTAACTGTTTAATAATTGTAAACAAAGCCGCCAAAGATTGAGAAAAGATGTACAGGTTCGTAAGTGCTTGCTTAAGTACTTTCGTGAATCTGGTCCCATGTCCCTTGTGTCATGACGCAAGAAGTGTAACAGCCCACCCTGGAAAAACTCCTCCCTCTCCTTGCGACGCGCTGTGCCAGAAGGAGCATACACAGTCAATAAGGGAATCTCCACCCTGAGGTACTGCACATGAGCGAACAACACCCGGCTGTCTTCATCCATTTCCGTGTGAAGCACGGAAATGGACGCCCTCTGGGAGAACAGCATCAGCGTGCCCCCAAAGGACATCCTCGGCGGATTAAGCACTACATGAAAATCATCAGTCAACCCAGACAAAGCACGCAAGTCACGCACATTATGCTCCTGAATAAAGGCTACATCTATACGTTGCTCACGAAGCACAGCCACCAAGCCCATCTGCGAGACTCGCCACCCCCCCCCCCCCCCCATATGTCGTTATTTCGCTTTACTGTGGTCAGGTGACTATTGACGAATCCCGAGCCTGCCTTCCTCGCTAAGTAGGTAGTTACAATTTGTAACTACAATATATAAAAGTCTAGTTTGTACAGGTCAGTGCTAACATTAAAAATATTGGGACATTGGTTAATTAGGGCGGAATTGATCAAATTTAGTTCAACAAAACTCCTACACTTGGCAATATGTTTTGGCTCTCCAATTAATATTATGATATAAACTGGCATGTATATACAATGCGCTAGATTGTTGCGCCCATTCTAATCACAAGAATGTTGAGATAAGTGTGAACACTAAGATTGACCAGTTTGTTCAAAGATTCACATTCCGAATCATTAAAAGTCATCGAACACACACACTGCTGTAGAAGGGGGGCGAGTTCCTGATTAAAATGGGCTTATATATTTTTTAACCACTAGATTAATAATATTCAAGTTCTAAAGAAGTAGGGAAATTTAGCTAGTTGTTCAGAGTAACACTTGCGAATTTCTGTTTCCGGTTTAGCTTTTGGTGGGGATGATACAAGAACATATGTTTGACTATTATTCCCCCCCCCCTCCCTTTCCTCCAAAAGCTAAACTGGAAATAGAAATTCGCTATTGCTCTTAGGAGAGAGAAAAAAACATGTTTAGGGCTATTGTAACCACATCCCAAATTTTTTATATATTTAGCTATTTTTCATAAAACATTGAAGGCTGCAGGAAAAGCTTGAAAATACTGCTCACCAAACTTTATGATTATTAAAGTAAAAATGAACATAGTCAGTTTCCTATAAACATTATATTTGAAATACCTACTAACTCTGACTCTGAGTTCCCTTGGGAACATCTTCGCTGCCTTGAAGATCAGGTGACCTCGTAGCTGTGGCTGCGTCCCTCCTCCTCCTCCTGTGATTGTCATTGCGTCCTTTTATATTTTTTTAATGTTTTCCTATCTGGTAACCACTAAACTTGTCAGGACGTCATCTGTACATTCTATGTAGATTTGCTTTGCTGTATTCATAAAGATCTTAGGTACTTATAATTTTGTAATTTAAATTAGGTATTTTCTTTATCAGTTATCTGACTTATTTTTTAATAGCCAGGTGTTGTCTGTAATCTTTATTTGAAACACAGAAGGCTTTCTTTGCTTGCCTTGCAATACGTACTTTTTTTTCTTAATTTTTTTCATAATTCGTTTGTATTAAGCCTTCTAGTTTCTGATTAGGTTCTTTAGTGCCATGGTTATCCATTTTGGGTTACTACTAATTAAAATAAGCAATCTATAGTGTACTACATTCCTGGGTTTTATTTGTAATTTTTATTCATAATCTGGATTATGATGTAAACAAGACGAGGCCCAAGAACTGCCAAACTCCCATGATCAGGTCTGCCAAGTTTATAATTCCCAAAGAACCCCTAAATATATGAATCAGATGTGAGAAAAAATCTGGTGCCTTAAGTTTCTCTCAAATAACTTTTCCGTGTCTTGCCTAAGGTAATTTCCTCATCACTGTTCCATAACTCGCTCCCATTTAAGATGCTACTTAAATGGGATGCTACTATTGGTTCATTTGTGGAACCAATTACCACGTAACGTGGTAGAGGTGGTTTCCCACGATTGTTTCAAGCGTGGGTTGGACATGTATATGAGTGGGATTGGGTGGTTATAAATAGGTGCTGCCTCGTTTGGGCCAATAGGCCTTCAGCAGTTACCTTTGTTCTTATGTTCTTACTTATCAGTGTCTCCCTTTTACACAAGTCTATATTATCTTACTGTGTTGGCACAATATTATTTTGTTTAATGACGTAGTCATAAATTTAAAAAAAATTGTCATACAGGAAATTAAAGTTTCTTGTACAAAAATTTGTCAAAATGTTCATTGTTAGACCTAGAATCTCTAGATATTATTTCCCATAAAAGCTGTTCTTTTCTCTAAAAGTTTGATGGATTATGTGTAACTTTTATCATTAGGTAGACAATTTTCCATTTAATTCTCTCCAAACAGTTTGAGGAGTTCAGTTTCCAGTCCCACTGTCACACTGCTTTTAATACTTGGACGTATTGCCACTGCCCATCCTTGACTGAAATATATAAGTGAAAAGTAATTGTATTCAATATTATATTGGTAATTGTTCCGTGTTTTCGTCATTCATTGCCGTTTGTTAGTGATTCCATTTTGTGTGTACTGTCGTAAACTCGAAAATCAAGATTAGTTCTGAATACAATATTTACCCTACTGTATATCATTAGCCTCATGAAATTAACTTCATCCAATCTATTATCCCCCTTAGACCATTGAGGCATACCAGTAAGTTTGTATTGTATTAATTATACTATATATTTAAGGTAGGAATATATTTTCAAATATAAACCTAACATTCCCTAATTCAACCCTATACTATAATTTCGAAGTAAGGGGGGGTCTAAACCCTCTGGTTATGGGCTAGGATAAGGAAAATTGGGTAAATGGTAATTGAATAGTTTTAGTGAGTTATATCCCTTTCTAAATAAGGTTAGGTTAAGGATGGTTAAGTTGAACTGAGGTAGAGAAAATTCCGATTATTATCATATTTTCCATTAACCTCCCTCCCCAGGAAATAGAGGTTAGGTTGAGGATGGTTGTATTGATGTGAAAAAAATGCTACGAATATGATGCAATATTGAACCAAGATCCATGTATCAGAGGTTAGGTCCAGGGTGGTTGGGTTGATGCATAAACAACACCTTCTTCCCATAAATACAATAAATTTGAAGTTAGATAAAGGGAAGTTAGGTCCAGGGCGGTTGGGTTGATGCACAAACAACACGTTCCTCCAAAATTTATGATGAATTTGAAGTTGGACAAAAGGAGGTTAGGTCCAGGACGGCTGGGTTGATGCACAAACAACACAGTCCTCCCATATTTACGATAAATTTGAAGTTGGATAAAGGGGGGTTAGGTCCAGGGCAGTTGGGTTGATGCACAACCAACACGTTCCACCCATATTTATGATGAATTTGAAGTTGGATAAAAGGAGGTTAGGTCCAGGACGGTTGGGTTGATGTGTGAAAACAAAAACACCTACCCAACAATATAGCTATACTATTGAACACAATTCCAAGTTTTAAAGGAGAGGGGCTGTTAGGACCCTATCCAAAACAACACTTTTCTATGAATATGGTTACAATGTTCAACAAAGAACCTAGTAGGTTAGGCACAGTGCGGATAGTTCATATCCAAAACTTCACTTTTCAAAGAAAATAGATAAATATTCAACAAAGCTCCAAGACTCTTGCAGGTTAGGCACGGGCATTTAGGTTCATATCCAAAAAACATCACTTCCCTGATTATATGTCGTATCAGAGGTTAGGTCCAGGTTTAGATGGAATTAGATTAGATGGAATGTGGGTAAAATGGGCTTTGACTGTGCTATGTTACACATCATTTAGGCATATTTGGTGGAAATTGTCTCCAATTTGATGGCGATAGCTTAAATTTTCCCGGCTTTAATCAAATCTGCTAGGTCAGGGTTGGGTAAAGCTATGTAGGGTAGGTTGGAATATGTGAAAACTTGATTAAAATGGTCTTTGGCTGTGCTATGTAACAAAACATTTTGGGTATATTTGGTAGAAATTGTCTTAAATTAGGTTAAATTTAGGTGAGTAAGCATAAATTTCACGAACTTGAATCAAATCTAGCTTGGGATATGCTAGGACAGGTTAGGTATGGTTGTGTAGGGTAAGATGGAATCGGTAAAAACTTGGGTGAAATGAACTTTGGCTATGCTAAGATACAAAACATTTGGGTATATTCGATGGAAATTGGCTTAAATTAGGTTGAATTTAGGTGGGAATGGCATAAATTTTGCCAACTTTAATCAAATCTAGCTTTGGATATGCCAGGTGAGGCTGGGTAGGGTTGTCTAGGGCAGGTTGGAATAGGTGAAAACTCAGCTAAAATGAGCTTTGGCCGTGCTATGTTACAAAACATTTTGGGGGTATTTGGTGGAAATTGTCTTAAATTAGGCCAAATTTATGTGGGATAACTTAAATTTCATGGGCTTTAACCAAATCTAGGTTTGGATATGCTAGGATAGGTTAGGTAAGGTTGCGTAGGGTAAGATGGAATAGGAAAAAATGTAGGTAAAAATGTGCCTTGGCGATGCTATGATACACAACATTTGGATATATTTGGTGGCAATTGTCTTAAATTAGGTCGAACTTAGGTGGCATATCTTAAATTTCACCAACTTTAACCAAATCCAGGTTTGGATATGCTAGGTTAGGTTAGGTGAGGTTGTGTAGGGTAGGATGGAAATAGGTGAAAATATTGGTAAAAAAAAATGGGCTTTGACAGTGCTATGATACACAACATTTGGGTATATTTGGTGGAAAGTGTCATAAATTTGGACAAATTTGGGTGGGAATAGCTTAAATTTTGTCAACTTTTACCAAATCTATGTGTGGATACGCTAGGTTAGGTAAGGTCGCATAGGGTAGGATGGAATAGGAGAAAATGTAGGTAAAAATGGGCTTTGGCGATGCTATGATACACAACATTTGGGTATATTTGGTGGGTTTTGTCTTAAACTAGGTCGAATTTATGTGGGAATAGCTTAAATTTCGCCAACTTTAACCAAATCTTGGTTTGGATATGCTAGGTTAGATTAGGTGAGGTTACGTAGGGTAGGATGGAATAGGAGAAAATGTAGGTAAAAAATGGGCTTTGGCTGTGCTATGCTACACAACATTTGAGTATATTTGGTGGAAATTGCCTTAAATTAGCTCGAATTTTAGTGGCATAGCTTAAATTTCACCAACTTGAACTAAATCTAGGTTTGGATATGCTAGGTCAGGTTAGGTGAGGTCGTGTAGGGAAGGACATATATAATATCTTAGGGGTAATGAACTAGCATGTTTATGAAATAGTGCAAATTTTCCTATTTGGGGTTCGAGCTATATGGCAGACTCATGTAATGAATGGACAGAGGCAACATAGGCTTGTATGTGAGGATATGGGATGCTCATATTTAGTTAGTTTAGCTTTTGCTAGGTTGAATTTAGTCAAATTTGCGTAGTTTAAGTATATTTTTGATAGATTTAGACGAATTTAAGTTTTAACAGGATGCATTTTGATAAGATATAGCAAATTTGCCTAAAATTATCATAGAAAATACTGACTTCATCTAACCCCACCTGCCCTAACATAACTAAGGCTAGAACAAATAAGTCTGTTAGATGGTTTGCATAAATAAATAAATATGGGTGGTCTGATTGGAGAGGATGTAACAAGCAAGGTATTAATAAGACATTAAAAACAGTGGACATATGTTAGATGAATAGTTTAGCACTAATAATGTTGATATCTTAATGGAAAATGAATGTGTTTTATATTGAGCTCATCGGAAGTCATATGTACCATTTTTATATGTGAAATTCTGACTTTTAGGGAGTTGGTTAAACTCAGCATATTATAATTAATGTCCTAAATATACCCTGAAAAATATCATGCAAATTGTGTATTGTTTGACCTAGTTGGTTGTGTTTGTATTTGTACTTATATAGCACAATTAATATACTTGTGTATTAATTGTGCAGATTATGTATTTTGCATAAGTTGTATGATTATTGCAATTATGTATTGATTATATTTCCATAAATTGTTTATTGTTTTGTGCAAGTTGTATGTATTAATTGTATATGTTTTTGTATGTGTATTTGTGGAAATTGCGTAGTTGTCTATTTAATGAATATGCGCTAGTTATGTATTGTTCATATTTTGGTAAGTTGTGTATTGATTATATTTTTGAGCAAGTTGTATAAATGTCGAAATTGTATTTGTGTAAATCGTGTATTTATGCTAGTTGTGTGTTTTCATATTTGGGGTAGTTATGTATTGTATGTATTTGTGCTAGATATGCATTTGTGCAAGTTGTGTAATAATTATGAAAGATGTGTAATATTTGTGAAAGTTGTGTATTAATTGTGCATGTTGTGTAATTGCATATGGACGAATTGTTTATTTATACCTTTGTGTATTGTTTGTCATTGTGCAAGTTGAGTAATTATATAGCAAGTTTTCTTGTATTAATTGTGCAAAGATGTATAATAATTACACAAATTGTGAAATAATTGTCTATGTTTTATAATAATTTTTGTGCTAATAGTGCATTTATGCAAGCTGTGTTTTTAATTTGTTGAAGTGGAACTGGTGTAGCTGTATTTTTGTGTGCAAATTGTGTATTTTGTGTAAGCTCTGTAATCTGAAAAAATAGATCTTAATGGTGTAAGTGTATTTTAGTTTGAGACAATGTATGGGTATTTTGTGAAAATTATGTATGTGGAATTTTAGTGAAAGCGCATTTTTGATTGTCTAAATGCATAAACATTTTGATATATTTGTGCAAATACCATACTTTGTGTAAATGCCATACTCTGAGCGTACATGCAATATTGTGTAAATGGTATATTTTTGTGTGCAACTGACATATTTTGTATGTAAATGTCATATTTTTTGTGTGTGATGGTATATTTTGAGTGTAAATATCATATTTTGTGCATAAATGACATATTTGGTGTGTAAATGCTGTATTTTCTGTGTGTGGCATAAATTACATCTGATTAACGGGGAAAATGGTGGCAAAAAAAAAACTAGGCCATTCTCTATGAATGCATAGGCTGTGGAGTATGTGTAGGTAAATTTGATTGTATTTGCGAGCGTTGGTTTAGAAACATGTTAGCTGATTTGCGTAGCAAGACTAGGATTCTTTTTGAGGTGTAGAAATGATTAGCCTGTGAATATAGTGGCTAGCATCCAGCTGAGTTGCTAGATGGATGAATTGAGGTGCGACATTTGGATAGCTATTTGATGGATGTGAGGACAGTTGACTAGCCTATGAACAAAGCTACTAATCCGCTTTGCTGCCAGATGTGTGGTAACTACTTGTGGATTATAGTAGAATATCTAGCTATAGGGTTTCATAATTGCTGTTGTGTATAAAACTAGAATAAGAGCTATTTATTAAAACTATTATTGTAAACTAATGCTTTAAGTGGATCCCTTGGTTGTTTTAAGCATAGGGTGGACATGAATATGAATGAGATTGGATGGTGGACAAAAAATTGTGGTATGACATTTGGGTTGCTGTTATACTTTTGCACTTATCACCGAATAATGATTACAGTTGTGGATAATTAAAATGTATATTCTTAAACCTCTGATTAGGTTAGGTGGGGATGGTTAGTATAGTCATTTTTGAATAATAATAATAATAATAATAACATTTAACAGACACCATATGCAAGTTCCATGCAAGGACACATTGGTCATCTGGTGACGTCATACATAGTTGACCAGTCAGGTGCTGTGATACCTTGACACTTATATGCTAATGGCCAACAATACCTTATCCCTATACCTGAGGTTGCTTTTCATGATGTCACTAAACAACAACAACTGGTCTGTAGAATGTATTTGTTTGTTATATATAATAAGTTAGGTTAGGATGGTTTGATCGGGTTTATGAAATGAATAACGGAAAATATAAGCAATGAGCTATTGTATCTGAATATTGACTCTGATGAAGCACAGAGTACAGTTCAGGTATTAAGCCTGATTAAGAGTTAACACTTATGTGTGAACCTCCTGGGATCCGCATTTAGCATGTTGGCGCCTTGCGCCGCATTAGGGATGATGACGTCACAAAAGAAGGTAACTGCAGAAGGCCTTATTTCAAAACATGAGAGGCTTGCATTTACTAAATGAATATTTTGATTTGTTATATGCTACAGTAAGGTGTGGGAGGTATGTTTTGAGCGAATGTGAGACGTGTATATGGTTAGGGACAATATTGGATTACTACTGAACTTGCATTGAAATCGCCAATGCCCAGGGCCCTGTTTTTTCATATAAATGACTGATAGCGGTTTTCATTTTTATTTTGCCCTATGAGAAATAAACGATCCTTCAAAAAAGATTGTCAAAGCTCAAATTACATTCTCTAGAAAGACGAAGAAGAAGAAATAGGGGAGACATGATAGAGGTGTGACTAAATGGTCGTAGTAAAGGGGGATATTAATAACCTATTAAACGTATCAACATGAAACAGAACAGGAATAAATTGGATAAGTTTTACATTTAGGAAAAAAGACCTGGATAAATACTGGTTCAGTTACAGGGATGAACTAAAAAGGCGAAGAGTTAGGGGTGACATGATAGAGATTTACAAGTGGGTGAATGGACATAACAAAGGGGATATTAATAGGGTATTAAAAGTATCAACACAAAACAGAACACGAAACAATGGGTATAAATTGGATAAGTTTAGATTTAGGAAAGACTTGGGTAAATACTGGTTCAGTAACAGGGTTGTTGATTTGTGGAACCAATTGCCGCGTAACATTGTGGAGGTGGGTTCCCTCGATTGTTTCAACATAAGAACATAAGAACAAAGGTAACTGCAGAAGGCCTATTGGCCCATACGAGGCAGCTCCAATATATAACCACCCAATCCCACTCATATATTTGTCCAACCCGCGCTTGAAACAATCGACATGTATACCCATTCAAGCATGGGTTGGACATGTATATGAGTGGGATTGGGTGGTTATAAATAGGAGCTGCCTCGTATGGGCCAATAGGCCTTCTGCAGTTGCCTTTGTTCTTATGAATGCTGAGATACATGGTAGTTCATGCTCTGTGTTGCTCCCCCTTTTGCAATGGACGATAGTTGGAAGTAAATAGGAAATTTAAAATAGACTAGGGATGATGGTATTTTACATGAGGTTTCAGGTTTACTGTTGTATCACAAAACACACGACTCATAGACCGGCTTTTTAATCCCCTTGATCATAGACAACTGGGAACACTTCTATGGAAGAAATGAAATGTATGCTCGTGATGGGGTGCATCTATCGAGAACTGGGGTTGTTGCTGTTGCGAACTCGTTGGAAGAAGTGGTTAGAGGTGTTTGTTTGGGTTTAAACTGTTAGTAGATAGAGGTATGGGAATTGATTTGGAGGAAGGAGGTAATAAAAGAATGTGTTTGTGGGAGAAAGGAATTGGCAAAATTCAGGGAATTGGCAAAAATCAGGGAAAGAGAAGGGTCTCAAAATAACAATTCACTTAGGGTATATTACACTAACAGTAGAAGTCTAAGAAATAAAATTAACGAATTAAATGCTCTTGTCTGCACAGAAAAAATATATATTATTGCACTTACCGAAACGTGGATGAATGTAGAAAATAGAGAACTATTAGCTGAATATCAAATAAATGGATTTAAACTATTTCACACAAATAGATATATTAGACGAGGAGGTGGAGTAGCCATATATGTTAGGGACAATTTGAAATGTAGTCTCAAAGAGGGAATCAAAACTGAGCCACACACAGAAACTATTTGGATAGAATTAAACGAAAAAGCTAATAATATTATAATAGGAGTTATATATAGGCCACCAAATTTAGACAGAATGGAAGCAAAGCACCTATGGGATGAAATATCTAGAGCATCTAGATCTAACAGTATTTAAGAAGAAGAAGAAGAACATAAGAACAAAGGTAACTGCAGAAGGCCTATTGGCCCATACGAGGCAGCTCCTATTCTATAACCACCCAATCCCACTCATATACTTGTCCAACCCGTGCTTGAAACAATCGAGGGACCCCACCTCCACAATGTTACGCGGCAATTGGTTCCACAAATCAACAACCCTGTTACTGAACCAGTATTTACCCAAGTCTTTCCTAAATCTAAACTTATCCAATTTATATCCATTGTTTCGTGTTCTGTCCTGTGTTGATACTTTTAATACCCTATTAATATCCCCCCGGTTATGTCCATTCATCCACTTGTAAACCTCTATCATGTCACCCCTAACTCTTCGCCTTTCCAGTGAATGCAACTTAAGCTTTGTTAATCTTTCTTCATATGAAAGATTTCTAATTTGGGGAATTAACTTAGTCATCCTACGCTGGACACGTTCAAGTGAATTTATATCCATTCTATAATATGGCGACCAAAACTGAACTGCATAATCTAAATGGGGCCTAACTAGAGCAAGATATAGCTTGAGAACCACACCAGGTGTCTTGTTACTAACGCTGCGATTAATAAATCCAAGTGTCCGATTTGCCTTATTACGAACATTTATGCATTGATCCTTTTGTTTTAAATTCTTACTAATCATAACTCCCAGATCCCTTTCGCAATCCGACTTCGCAATCACAACACCATCTAGCTCGTATCTTGTAACTCTATCATCATTACCTAACCTCAGAACTTTACATTTATCAGCATTAAACTGCATCTGCCAATCCTTTGACCATTTCAAAACCCTATCTAGATCAACTTGAAGTGATAGTGAGTCCTCCTCCGAATTAATTTCCCTACCGATTTTCGTATCATCGGCAAATTTGCAAATGTTGCTACTCAAACCTGAATCTAAATCATTTATATATATTATAAACAACAGAGGTCCCAGGACAGAGCCTTGAGGCACTCCACTTACAACATTTTCCCACTCTGACTTGATTCCATTTATACTAACTCTCTGTTTCCTTTGGTATAGCCATGCCCTAATCCAGCTTAATATAGCGCCCCCAATACCATGAGACTCTATTTTTTTAATCAGTCTTTCATGTGGCACTGTATCAAAAGCTTTGCTAAAGTCAAGGTATACAACATCGCAATCCTTACCACTATCAACTGCCTCAACAATGCTAGAATAAAAAGATAACAAATTTGTTAAACATGAACGGCCATTTATAAAACCATGTTGCGACTCAATTATTAATTTATGTTTTTCAAGATGAAGACGAATTTTATTTGCTATTATAGATTCGAGTAACTTTCCCACAATAGACGTTAGGCTAATTGGTCGATAGTTAGACGCAAGTGATCTATCTCCTTTCTTAAAAACTGGTATCACATTAGCAACTTTCCAAAACTCTGGCACTCTGCCTGACTCTATTGATTTATTAAATATGGTTGACAGTGGGTCACAAAGCTCCTCTTTGCATTCTTTAAGCACCCTAGCAAACACTTCATCCGGCCCTGGGGATTTGTTTGGTTTGAGTTTTACTATTTGTTTAAGAACATCCTCCCTGGTAACTGCTAAACTCGTCAACCTGTCCTCGTCCCCACCCACATAGACTTGTTCGGCTGAAGGCATATTGTTAAGTTCCTCTTTAGTAAATACAGATACAAAATATTTATTAAAAATACTACTCATCTCTTCATCACTATCTGTTATTTGACCTGTCTCAGTTTTTAATGGACCTATCCTTTCCCTAGTCTTAGTACGATATAACTGAAAAAACCCTTTAGGATTTGTCTTTGCTTGCCCTGCTATGCGAACTTCATAGTTTCTTTTTGCTTTCCTTATCTCTTTTTTAACATTTCTAACCAGTTGTACGAATTCCTGTTCTAAAGTGACCTCCCCATTTTTAATCCTTTTGTACCAAGCTCTCTTTTTACCTATAAGGTTCTTCAAATTCTTTGTTATCCACTTTGGGTCATTAGTATACGATCTATTCAATTTGTATGGTATACTACGTTCCTGTGCTTTGTTTAGAATATTCTTAAATAAGTTATATTTAAGAATATAACCACACCAGGTGTCTTGTTACTAACGCTGCGATTAATAAATCCAAGTGTCCGATTTGCCTTATTACGAACATTTATGCATTGATCCTTTTGTTTTAAATTCTTACTAATCATAACTCCCAGATCCCTTTCGCAATCCGACTTCGCAATCTCAACACCATCTAGCTCGTATCTTGTAACTATCATCATTACCTAACCTCAGAACTTTACATTTATCAGCATTAAACTGCATCTGTCAATCCTTTGACCATTTCAAAACCCTATCTAGATCAACTTGAAGTGATAGTGAGTCCTCCTCCGAATTAATTTCCCTACCGATTTTCGTATCATCGGCAAATTTGCAAATGTTGCTACTCAAACCTGAATCTAAATCATTTATATATATTATAAACAACAGAGGGCCCAGGACAGAGCGTTGAGGCACTCCACTTACAACATTTTCCCACTCTGACTTGACTCCATTTATACTATGTTTCCTTTGGTATAGCCATGCCCTAATCTAGCTTAATATAGCACCCCCAATACCATGAAACTATCTTTTTAATCAGTCTTTCATGTGGCACTGTATCAAAAGCTTTGATAAAGTCAAGGTACACAACATCACAATCCTTACCACTATCAACTGCCTCAACTATGCTAGAATAAAATGATAACAAATTTGTTAAACATGAACGGCCATTTATAAAACCATGTTGCGACTCAATTATTAATTTATGTTTTTCAAGATGAAGACGAATTTTATTTGCTATTATAGATTCGAGTAACTTTCCCACAATAGACGTTAGGCTAATTGGCCAATAGTTAGACGCAAGTGATCAATCTCCTTTCTTAAAAACTGGTATCACATTAGCAACTTTCCAAAACTCTGGCACTCTGCCTGACTCTATTGATTTATTAAATATGGTTGACAGTGGGTCACAAAGCTCCTCTTTGCATTCTTTAAGCACCCTGGCAAACACTTCATCCGGCCCTGGGGATTTGTTTGGTTTGAGTTTTACTATTTGTTTAAGAACATCCTCCCTGGTAACTGCTAAACACATCAACCTGTCCTCGTTCCCACCCACATAGACTTGTTCGGCTGAAGGCATATTGTTAAGTTCCTCTTTAGTAAATACAGATACAAAATATTTATTAAAAATAAATCTTTCCTCAATCTTTGACGGCTTTAGTTACATTTATTAAACAGTTTACAAGCATGAAAACTTGCCAATCAACTGTTGTTATTGTTATAAACAGCCTCTTGGTGCTTCGGAGCTCATTAACTGTTTAATAATTGTAAACAAAGCCGCCAAAGATTGAGAAAAGATGTACAGGTTCGTAAGTGCTTGCTTAAGTACTTTCGTGAATCTGGTCCCATGTCCCTTGTGTCATGACGCAAGAAGTGTAACAGCCCACCCTGGAAAAACTCCTCCCTCTCCTTGCGACGCGCTGTGCCAGAAGGAGCATACACAGTCAATAAGGGAATCTCCACCCTGAGGTACTGCACATGAGCGAACAACACCCGGCTGTCTTCATCCATTTCCGTGTGAAGCACGGAAATGGACGCCCTCTGGGAGAACAGCATCAGCGGGCCCCCAAAGGACATCCTCGGCGGATTAAGCACTACATGAAAATCATCAGTCAACCCAGACAAAGCACGCAAGTCACGCACATTATGCTCCTGAATAAAGGCTACATCTATACGTTGCTCACGAAGCACAGCCACCAAGCCCATCTGCGAGACTCGCCACCCCCCCCCCCCCCATATGTCGTTATTTCGCTTTACTGTGGTCAGGTGACTATTGACGAATCCCGAGCCTGCCTTCCTCGCTAAGTAGGTAGTTACAATTTGTAACTACAATATATAAAAGTCTAGTTTGTACAGGTCAGTGCTAACATTAAAAATATTGGGACATTGGTTAATTAGGGCGGAATTGATCAAATTTAGTTCAACAAAACTCCTACACTTGGCAATATGTTTTGGCTCTCCAATTAATATTATGATATAAACTGGCATGTATATACAATGCGCTAGATTGTTGCGCCCATTCTAATCACAAGAATGTTGAGATAAGTGTGAACACTAAGATTGACCAGTTTGTTCAAAGATTCACATTCCGAATCATTAAAAGTCATCGAACACACACACTGCTGTAGAAGGGGGGCGAGTTCCTGATTAAAATGGGCTTATATATTTTTTAACCACTAGATTAATAATATTCAAGTTCTAAAGAAGTAGGGAAATTTAGCTAGTTGTTCAGAGTAACACTTGCGAATTTCTGTTTCCGGTTTAGCTTTTGGTGGGGATGATACAAGAACATATGTTTGACTATTATTCCCCCCCCCCCTCCCTTTCCTCCAAAAGCTAAACTGGAAATAGAAATTCGCTATTGCTCTTAGGAGAGAGAAAAAAACATGTTTAGGGCTATTGTAACCACATCCCAAATTTTTTATATATTTAGCTATTTTTCATAAAACATTGAAGGCTGCAGGAAAAGCTTGAAAATACTGCTCACCAAACTTTATGATTATTAAAGTAAAAATGAACATAGTCAGTTTCCTATAAACATTATATTTGAAATACCTACTAACTCTGACTCTGAGTTCCCTTGGGAACATCTTCGCTGCCTTGAAGATCAGGTGACCTCGTAGCTGTGGCTGCGTCCCTCCTCCTCCTCCTGTGATTGTCATTGCGTCCTTTTATATTTTTTTAATGTTTTCCTATCTGGTAACCACTAAACTTGTCAGGACGTCATCTGTACATTCTATGTAGATTTGCTTTGCTGTATTCATAAAGATCTTAGGTACTTATAATTTTGTAATTTAAATTAGGTATTTTCTTTATCAGTTATCTGACTTATTTTTTAATAGCCAGGTGTTGTCTGTAATCTTTATTTGAAACACAGAAGGCTTTCTTTGCTTGCCTTGCAATACGTACTTTTTTTTCTTAATTTTTTTCATAATTCGTTTGTATTAAGCCTTCTAGTTTCTGATTAGGTTCTTTAGTGCCATGGTTATCCATTTTGGGTTACTACTAATTAAAATAAGCAATCTATAGTGTACTACATTCCTGGGTTTTATTTGTAATTTTTATTCATAATCTGGATTATGATGTAAACAAGACGAGGCCCAAGAACTGCCAAACTCCCATGATCAGGTCTGCCAAGTTTATAATTCCCAAAGAACCCCTAAATATATGAATCAGATGTGAGAAAAAATCTGGTGCCTTAAGTTTCTCTCAAATAACTTTTCCGTGTCTTGCCTAAGGTAATTTCCTCATCACTGTTCCATAACTCGCTCCCATTTAAGATGCTACTTAAATGGGATGCTACTATTGGTTCATTTGTGGAACCAATTACCACGTAACGTGGTAGAGGTGGTTTCCCACGATTGTTTCAAGCGTGGGTTGGACATGTATATGAGTGGGATTGGGTGGTTATAAATAGGTGCTGCCTCGTTTGGGCCAATAGGCCTTCAGCAGTTACCTTTGTTCTTATGTTCTTACTTATCAGTGTCTCCCTTTTACACAAGTCTATATTATCTTACTGTGTTGGCACAATATTATTTTGTTTAATGACGTAGTCATAAATTTAAAAAAAATTGTCATACAGGAAATTAAAGTTTCTTGTACAAAAATTTGTCAAAATGTTCATTGTTAGACCTAGAATCTCTAGATATTATTTCCCATAAAAGCTGTTCTTTTCTCTAAAAGTTTGATGGATTATGTGTAACTTTTATCATTAGGTAGACAATTTTCCATTTAATTCTCTCCAAACAGTTTGAGGAGTTCAGTTTCCAGTCCCACTGTCACACTGCTTTTAATACTTGGACGTATTGCCACTGCCCATCCTTGACTGAAATATATAAGTGAAAAGTAATTGTATTCAATATTATATTGGTAATTGTTCCGTGTTTTCGTCATTCATTGCCGTTTGTTAGTGATTCCATTTTGTGTGTACTGTCGTAAACTCGAAAATCAAGATTAGTTCTGAATACAATATTTACCCTACTGTATATCATTAGCCTCATGAAATTAACTTCATCCAATCTATTATCCCCCTTAGACCATTGAGGCATACCAGTAAGTTTGTATTGTATTAATTATACTATATATTTAAGGTAGGAATATATTTTCAAATATAAACCTAACATTCCCTAATTCAACCCTATACTATAATTTCGAAGTAAGGGGGGGTCTAAACCCTCTGGTTATGGGCTAGGATAAGGAAAATTGGGTAAATGGTAATTGAATAGTTTTAGTGAGTTATATCCCTTTCTAAATAAGGTTAGGTTAAGGATGGTTAAGTTGAACTGAGGTAGAGAAAATTCCGATTATTATCATATTTTCCATTAACCTCCCTCCCCAGGAAATAGAGGTTAGGTTGAGGATGGTTGTATTGATGTGAAAAAAATGCTACGAATATGATGCAATATTGAACCAAGATCCATGTATCAGAGGTTAGGTCCAGGGTGGTTGGGTTGATGCATAAACAACACCTTCTTCCCATAAATACAATAAATTTGAAGTTAGATAAAGGGAAGTTAGGTCCAGGGCGGTTGGGTTGATGCACAAACAACACGTTCCTCCAAAATTTATGATGAATTTGAAGTTGGACAAAAGGAGGTTAGGTCCAGGACGGCTGGGTTGATGCACAAACAACACAGTCCTCCCATATTTACGATAAATTTGAAGTTGGATAAAGGGGGGTTAGGTCCAGGGCAGTTGGGTTGATGCACAACCAACACGTTCCACCCATATTTATGATGAATTTGAAGTTGGATAAAAGGAGGTTAGGTCCAGGACGGTTGGGTTGATGTGTGAAAACAAAAACACCTACCCAACAATATAGCTATACTATTGAACACAATTCCAAGTTTTAAAGGAGAGGGGCTGTTAGGACCCTATCCAAAACAACACTTTTCTATGAATATGGTTACAATGTTCAACAAAGAACCTAGTAGGTTAGGCACAGTGCGGATAGTTCATATCCAAAACTTCACTTTTCAAAGAAAATAGATAAATATTCAACAAAGCTCCAAGACTCTTGCAGGTTAGGCACGGGCATTTAGGTTCATATCCAAAAAACATCACTTCCCTGATTATATGTCGTATCAGAGGTTAGGTCCAGGT
Source organism: Procambarus clarkii (assembly GCF_040958095.1). Lineage (NCBI taxonomy): Eukaryota > Metazoa > Arthropoda > Malacostraca > Decapoda > Cambaridae > Procambarus > Procambarus clarkii. The sequence goes on along the minus strand of NC_091222.1, from coordinate 21,739,261 downwards.
TTAGATGGAATTAGATTAGATGGAATGTGGGTAAAATGGGCTTTGACTGTGCTATGTTACACATCATTTAGGCATATTTGGTGGAAATTGTCTCCAATTTGATGGCGATAGCTTAAATTTTCCCGGCTTTAATCAAATCTGCTAGGTCAGGGTTGGGTAAAGCTATGTAGGGTAGGTTGGAATATGTGAAAACTTGATTAAAATGGTCTTTGGCTGTGCTATGTAACAAAACATTTTGGGTATATTTGGTAGAAATTGTCTTAAATTAGGTTAAATTTAGGTGAGTAAGCATAAATTTCACGAACTTGAATCAAATCTAGCTTGGGATATGCTAGGACAGGTTAGGTATGGTTGTGTAGGGTAAGATGGAATCGGTAAAAACTTGGGTGAAATGAACTTTGGCTATGCTAAGATACAAAACATTTGGGTATATTCGATGGAAATTGGCTTAAATTAGGTTGAATTTAGGTGGGAATGGCATAAATTTTGCCAACTTTAATCAAATCTAGCTTTGGATATGCCAGGTGAGGCTGGGTAGGGTTGTCTAGGGCAGGTTGGAATAGGTGAAAACTCAGCTAAAATGAGCTTTGGCCGTGCTATGTTACAAAACATTTTGGGGGTATTTGGTGGAAATTGTCTTAAATTAGGCCAAATTTATGTGGGATAACTTAAATTTCATGGGCTTTAACCAAATCTAGGTTTGGATATGCTAGGATAGGTTAGGTAAGGTTGCGTAGGGTAAGATGGAATAGGAAAAAATGTAGGTAAAAATGTGCCTTGGCGATGCTATGATACACAACATTTGGATATATTTGGTGGCAATTGTCTTAAATTAGGTCGAACTTAGGTGGCATATCTTAAATTTCACCAACTTTAACCAAATCCAGGTTTGGATATGCTAGGTTAGGTTAGGTGAGGTTGTGTAGGGTAGGATGGAAATAGGTGAAAATATTGGTAAAAAAAAATGGGCTTTGACAGTGCTATGATACACAACATTTGGGTATATTTGGTGGAAAGTGTCATAAATTTGGACAAATTTGGGTGGGAATAGCTTAAATTTTGTCAACTTTTACCAAATCTATGTGTGGATACGCTAGGTTAGGTAAGGTCGCATAGGGTAGGATGGAATAGGAGAAAATGTAGGTAAAAATGGGCTTTGGCGATGCTATGATACACAACATTTGGGTATATTTGGTGGGTTTTGTCTTAAACTAGGTCGAATTTATGTGGGAATAGCTTAAATTTCGCCAACTTTAACCAAATCTTGGTTTGGATATGCTAGGTTAGATTAGGTGAGGTTACGTAGGGTAGGATGGAATAGGAGAAAATGTAGGTAAAAAATGGGCTTTGGCTGTGCTATGCTACACAACATTTGAGTATATTTGGTGGAAATTGCCTTAAATTAGCTCGAATTTTAGTGGCATAGCTTAAATTTCACCAACTTGAACTAAATCTAGGTTTGGATATGCTAGGTCAGGTTAGGTGAGGTCGTGTAGGGAAGGACATATATAATATCTTAGGGGTAATGAACTAGCATGTTTATGAAATAGTGCAAATTTTCCTATTTGGGGTTCGAGCTATATGGCAGACTCATGTAATGAATGGACAGAGGCAACATAGGCTTGTATGTGAGGATATGGGATGCTCATATTTAGTTAGTTTAGCTTTTGCTAGGTTGAATTTAGTCAAATTTGCGTAGTTTAAGTATATTTTTGATAGATTTAGACGAATTTAAGTTTTAACAGGATGCATTTTGATAAGATATAGCAAATTTGCCTAAAATTATCATAGAAAATACTGACTTCATCTAACCCCACCTGCCCTAACATAACTAAGGCTAGAACAAATAAGTCTGTTAGATGGTTTGCATAAATAAATAAATATGGGTGGTCTGATTGGAGAGGATGTAACAAGCAAGGTATTAATAAGACATTAAAAACAGTGGACATATGTTAGATGAATAGTTTAGCACTAATAATGTTGATATCTTAATGGAAAATGAATGTGTTTTATATTGAGCTCATCGGAAGTCATATGTACCATTTTTATATGTGAAATTCTGACTTTTAGGGAGTTGGTTAAACTCAGCATATTATAATTAATGTCCTAAATATACCCTGAAAAATATCATGCAAATTGTGTATTGTTTGACCTAGTTGGTTGTGTTTGTATTTGTACTTATATAGCACAATTAATATACTTGTGTATTAATTGTGCAGATTATGTATTTTGCATAAGTTGTATGATTATTGCAATTATGTATTGATTATATTTCCATAAATTGTTTATTGTTTTGTGCAAGTTGTATGTATTAATTGTATATGTTTTTGTATGTGTATTTGTGGAAATTGCGTAGTTGTCTATTTAATGAATATGCGCTAGTTATGTATTGTTCATATTTTGGTAAGTTGTGTATTGATTATATTTTTGAGCAAGTTGTATAAATGTCGAAATTGTATTTGTGTAAATCGTGTATTTATGCTAGTTGTGTGTTTTCATATTTGGGGTAGTTATGTATTGTATGTATTTGTGCTAGATATGCATTTGTGCAAGTTGTGTAATAATTATGAAAGATGTGTAATATTTGTGAAAGTTGTGTATTAATTGTGCATGTTGTGTAATTGCATATGGACGAATTGTTTATTTATACCTTTGTGTATTGTTTGTCATTGTGCAAGTTGAGTAATTATATAGCAAGTTTTCTTGTATTAATTGTGCAAAGATGTATAATAATTACACAAATTGTGAAATAATTGTCTATGTTTTATAATAATTTTTGTGCTAATAGTGCATTTATGCAAGCTGTGTTTTTAATTTGTTGAAGTGGAACTGGTGTAGCTGTATTTTTGTGTGCAAATTGTGTATTTTGTGTAAGCTCTGTAATCTGAAAAAATAGATCTTAATGGTGTAAGTGTATTTTAGTTTGAGACAATGTATGGGTATTTTGTGAAAATTATGTATGTGGAATTTTAGTGAAAGCGCATTTTTGATTGTCTAAATGCATAAACATTTTGATATATTTGTGCAAATACCATACTTTGTGTAAATGCCATACTCTGAGCGTACATGCAATATTGTGTAAATGGTATATTTTTGTGTGCAACTGACATATTTTGTATGTAAATGTCATATTTTTTGTGTGTGATGGTATATTTTGAGTGTAAATATCATATTTTGTGCATAAATGACATATTTGGTGTGTAAATGCTGTATTTTCTGTGTGTGGCATAAATTACATCTGATTAACGGGGAAAATGGTGGCAAAAAAAAAACTAGGCCATTCTCTATGAATGCATAGGCTGTGGAGTATGTGTAGGTAAATTTGATTGTATTTGCGAGCGTTGGTTTAGAAACATGTTAGCTGATTTGCGTAGCAAGACTAGGATTCTTTTTGAGGTGTAGAAATGATTAGCCTGTGAATATAGTGGCTAGCATCCAGCTGAGTTGCTAGATGGATGAATTGAGGTGCGACATTTGGATAGCTATTTGATGGATGTGAGGACAGTTGACTAGCCTATGAACAAAGCTACTAATCCGCTTTGCTGCCAGATGTGTGGTAACTACTTGTGGATTATAGTAGAATATCTAGCTATAGGGTTTCATAATTGCTGTTGTGTATAAAACTAGAATAAGAGCTATTTATTAAAACTATTATTGTAAACTAATGCTTTAAGTGGATCCCTTGGTTGTTTTAAGCATAGGGTGGACATGAATATGAATGAGATTGGATGGTGGACAAAAAATTGTGGTATGACATTTGGGTTGCTGTTATACTTTTGCACTTATCACCGAATAATGATTACAGTTGTGGATAATTAAAATGTATATTCTTAAACCTCTGATTAGGTTAGGTGGGGATGGTTAGTATAGTCATTTTTGAATAATAATAATAATAATAATAACATTTAACAGACACCATATGCAAGTTCCATGCAAGGACACATTGGTCATCTGGTGACGTCATACATAGTTGACCAGTCAGGTGCTGTGATACCTTGACACTTATATGCTAATGGCCAACAATACCTTATCCCTATACCTGAGGTTGCTTTTCATGATGTCACTAAACAACAACAACTGGTCTGTAGAATGTATTTGTTTGTTATATATAATAAGTTAGGTTAGGATGGTTTGATCGGGTTTATGAAATGAATAACGGAAAATATAAGCAATGAGCTATTGTATCTGAATATTGACTCTGATGAAGCACAGAGTACAGTTCAGGTATTAAGCCTGATTAAGAGTTAACACTTATGTGTGAACCTCCTGGGATCCGCATTTAGCATGTTGGCGCCTTGCGCCGCATTAGGGATGATGACGTCACAAAAGAAGGTAACTGCAGAAGGCCTTATTTCAAAACATGAGAGGCTTGCATTTACTAAATGAATATTTTGATTTGTTATATGCTACAGTAAGGTGTGGGAGGTATGTTTTGAGCGAATGTGAGACGTGTATATGGTTAGGGACAATATTGGATTACTACTGAACTTGCATTGAAATCGCCAATGCCCAGGGCCCTGTTTTTTCATATAAATGACTGATAGCGGTTTTCATTTTTATTTTGCCCTATGAGAAATAAACGATCCTTCAAAAAAGATTGTCAAAGCTCAAATTACATTCTCTAGAAAGACGAAGAAGAAGAAATAGGGGAGACATGATAGAGGTGTGACTAAATGGTCGTAGTAAAGGGGGATATTAATAACCTATTAAACGTATCAACATGAAACAGAACAGGAATAAATTGGATAAGTTTTACATTTAGGAAAAAAGACCTGGATAAATACTGGTTCAGTTACAGGGATGAACTAAAAAGGCGAAGAGTTAGGGGTGACATGATAGAGATTTACAAGTGGGTGAATGGACATAACAAAGGGGATATTAATAGGGTATTAAAAGTATCAACACAAAACAGAACACGAAACAATGGGTATAAATTGGATAAGTTTAGATTTAGGAAAGACTTGGGTAAATACTGGTTCAGTAACAGGGTTGTTGATTTGTGGAACCAATTGCCGCGTAACATTGTGGAGGTGGGTTCCCTCGATTGTTTCAACATAAGAACATAAGAACAAAGGTAACTGCAGAAGGCCTATTGGCCCATACGAGGCAGCTCCAATATATAACCACCCAATCCCACTCATATATTTGTCCAACCCGCGCTTGAAACAATCGACATGTATACCCATTCAAGCATGGGTTGGACATGTATATGAGTGGGATTGGGTGGTTATAAATAGGAGCTGCCTCGTATGGGCCAATAGGCCTTCTGCAGTTGCCTTTGTTCTTATGAATGCTGAGATACATGGTAGTTCATGCTCTGTGTTGCTCCCCCTTTTGCAATGGACGATAGTTGGAAGTAAATAGGAAATTTAAAATAGACTAGGGATGATGGTATTTTACATGAGGTTTCAGGTTTACTGTTGTATCACAAAACACACGACTCATAGACCGGCTTTTTAATCCCCTTGATCATAGACAACTGGGAACACTTCTATGGAAGAAATGAAATGTATGCTCGTGATGGGGTGCATCTATCGAGAACTGGGGTTGTTGCTGTTGCGAACTCGTTGGAAGAAGTGGTTAGAGGTGTTTGTTTGGGTTTAAACTGTTAGTAGATAGAGGTATGGGAATTGATTTGGAGGAAGGAGGTAATAAAAGAATGTGTTTGTGGGAGAAAGGAATTGGCAAAATTCAGGGAATTGGCAAAAATCAGGGAAAGAGAAGGGTCTCAAAATAACAATTCACTTAGGGTATATTACACTAACAGTAGAAGTCTAAGAAATAAAATTAACGAATTAAATGCTCTTGTCTGCACAGAAAAAATATATATTATTGCACTTACCGAAACGTGGATGAATGTAGAAAATAGAGAACTATTAGCTGAATATCAAATAAATGGATTTAAACTATTTCACACAAATAGATATATTAGACGAGGAGGTGGAGTAGCCATATATGTTAGGGACAATTTGAAATGTAGTCTCAAAGAGGGAATCAAAACTGAGCCACACACAGAAACTATTTGGATAGAATTAAACGAAAAAGCTAATAATATTATAATAGGAGTTATATATAGGCCACCAAATTTAGACAGAATGGAAGCAAAGCACCTATGGGATGAAATATCTAGAGCATCTAGATCTAACAGTATTTAAGAAGAAGAAGAAGAACATAAGAACAAAGGTAACTGCAGAAGGCCTATTGGCCCATACGAGGCAGCTCCTATTCTATAACCACCCAATCCCACTCATATACTTGTCCAACCCGTGCTTGAAACAATCGAGGGACCCCACCTCCACAATGTTACGCGGCAATTGGTTCCACAAATCAACAACCCTGTTACTGAACCAGTATTTACCCAAGTCTTTCCTAAATCTAAACTTATCCAATTTATATCCATTGTTTCGTGTTCTGTCCTGTGTTGATACTTTTAATACCCTATTAATATCCCCCCGGTTATGTCCATTCATCCACTTGTAAACCTCTATCATGTCACCCCTAACTCTTCGCCTTTCCAGTGAATGCAACTTAAGCTTTGTTAATCTTTCTTCATATGAAAGATTTCTAATTTGGGGAATTAACTTAGTCATCCTACGCTGGACACGTTCAAGTGAATTTATATCCATTCTATAATATGGCGACCAAAACTGAACTGCATAATCTAAATGGGGCCTAACTAGAGCAAGATATAGCTTGAGAACCACACCAGGTGTCTTGTTACTAACGCTGCGATTAATAAATCCAAGTGTCCGATTTGCCTTATTACGAACATTTATGCATTGATCCTTTTGTTTTAAATTCTTACTAATCATAACTCCCAGATCCCTTTCGCAATCCGACTTCACAATCACAACACCATCTAGCTCGTATCTTGTAACTCTATCATCATTACCTAACCTCAGAACTTTACATTTATCAGCATTAAACTGCATCTGCCAATCCTTTGACCATTTCAAAACCCTATCTAGATCAACTTGAAGTGATAGTGAGTCCTCCTCCGAATTAATTTCCCTACCGATTTTCGTATCATCGGCAAATTTGCAAATGTTGCTACTCAAACCTGAATCTAAATCATTTATATATATTATAAACAACAGAGGTCCCAGGACAGAGCCTTGAGGCACTCCACTTACAACATTTTCCCACTCTGACTTGATTCCATTTATACTAACTCTCTGTTTCCTTTGGTATAGCCATGCCCTAATCCAGCTTAATATAGCGCCCCCAATACCATGAGACTCTATTTTTTTAATCAGTCTTTCATGTGGCACTGTATCAAAAGCTTTGCTAAAGTCAAGGTATACAACATCGCAATCCTTACCACTATCAACTGCCTCAACAATGCTAGAATAAAAAGATAACAAATTTGTTAAACATGAACGGCCATTTATAAAACCATGTTGCGACTCAATTATTAATTTATGTTTTTCAAGATGAAGACGAATTTTATTTGCTATTATAGATTCGAGTAACTTTCCCACAATAGACGTTAGGCTAATTGGTCGATAGTTAGACGCAAGTGATCTATCTCCTTTCTTAAAAACTGGTATCACATTAGCAACTTTCCAAAACTCTGGCACTCTGCCTGACTCTATTGATTTATTAAATATGGTTGACAGTGGGTCACAAAGCTCCTCTTTGCATTCTTTAAGCACCCTAGCAAACACTTCATCCGGCCCTGGGGATTTGTTTGGTTTGAGTTTTACTATTTGTTTAAGAACATCCTCCCTGGTAACTGCTAAACTCGTCAACCTGTCCTCGTCCCCACCCACAAAGGTCACCCATTTGTCATGGGTGACCATAATTTTAGTGGAATAAACTGGTTGAACAAAACAGGGAATAGTGAAGCAGAAGATTTTCTAGAATTAATTGACGATTACTTTCTTACGCAACACATTAAGGAACCAACACGGGAAAATAATATTTTAGATTTAGTGTTAACTAACAGGGAAACACAAATTAATGACATCGAAATAGGGAGTGAGCTAGGGAACAGTGATCACAAAGAAATCAGATTTAGCATAGAATGGAATAGACCAGTAGGAGAAAATTCTGTTAAAGTGCCAGATTTTCGAAAAGCTGATTTTAATAGCCTAAGAAATTTTTTGGGTCAAATTGATTGGAAAGTCATGGGTATGGAATGTGGGCCGGTCTTGGACCGAGACATGAACCCAGCGATAGGTGACGTAAAAGGGGATTTCGATGTGGATTCAATATATAACTTATTTAAGAATATTCTAAACAAAGCACAGGAACGTAGTATACCATACAAATTGAATAGATCAAATACTAATGACCCAAAGTGGATAACAAAGAATTTGAAGAACCTTATAGGTAAAAAGAGAGCTTGGTACAAAAGAATTAAAAATGGGGAGGTCACTTTAGAACAGGAATTCGTACAACTGGTTAGAAATGTTAAAAAAGAGATAAGGAAAGCAAAAAGAAACTATGAAGTTCGCATAGCAGGGCAAGCAAAGACAAATCCTAAAGGGTTTTTTCAGTTATATCGTACTAAGACTAGGGAAAGGATAGGTCCATTAAAAACTGAGACAGGTCAAATAACAGATAGTGATGAAGAGATGAGTAGTATTTTTAATAAATATTTTGTATCTGTATTTACTAAAGAGGAACTTAACAATATGCCTTCAGCCGAACAAGTCTATGTGGGTGGGAACGAGGACAGGTTGATGTGTTTAGCAGTTACCAGGGAGGATGTTCTTAAACAAATAGTAAAACTCAAACCAAACAAATCCCCAGGGCCGGATGAAGTGTTTGCCAGGGTGCTTAAAGAATGCAAAGAGGAGCTTTGTGACCCACTGTCAACCATATTTAATAAATCAATAGAGTCAGGCAGAGTGCCAGAGTTTTGGAAAGTTGCTAATGTGATACCAGTTTTTAAGAAAGGAGATTGATCACTTGCGTCTAACTATTGGCCAATTAGCCTAACGTCTATTGTGGGAAAGTTACTCGAATCTATAATAGCAAATAAAATTCGTCTTCATCTTGAAAAACATAAATTAATAATTGAGTCGCAACATGGTTTTATAAATGGCCGTTCATGTTTAACAAATTTGTTATCATTTTATTCTAGCATAGTTGAGGCAGTTGATAGTGGTAAGGATTGTGATGTTGTGTACCTTGACTTTATCAAAGCTTTTGATACAGTGCCACATGAAAGACTGATTAAAAAGATAGTTTCATGGTATTGGGGGTGCTATATTAAGCTAGATTAGGGCATGGCTATACCAAAGGAAACATAGTATAAATGGAGTCAAGTCAGAGTGGGAAAATGTTGTAAGTGGAGTGCCTCAACGCTCTGTCCTGGGCCCTCTGTTGTTTATAATATATATAAATGATTTAGATTCAGGTTTGAGTAGCAACATTTGCAAATTTGCCGATGATACGAAAATCGGTAGGGAAATTAATTCGGAGGAGGACTCACTATCACTTCAAGTTGATCTAGATAGGGTTTTGAAATGGTCAAAGGATTGACAGATGCAGTTTAATGCTGATAAATGTAAAGTTCTGAGGTTAGGTAATGATGATAGTTACAAGATACGAGCTAGATGGTGTTGAGATTGCGAAGTCGGATTGCGAAAGGGATCTGGGAGTTATGATTAGTAAGAATTTAAAACAAAAGGATCAATGCATAAATGTTCGTAATAAGGCAAATCGGACACTTGGATTTATTAATCGCAGCGTTAGTAACAAGACACCTGGTGTGGTTATATTCTTAAATATAACTTATTTAAGAATATTCTAAACAAAGCACAGGAACGTAGTATACCATACAAATTGAATAGATCGTATACTAATGACCCAAAGTGGATAACAAAGAATTTGAAGAACCTTATAGGTAAAAAGAGAGCTTGGTACAAAAGGATTAAAAATGGGGAGGTCACTTTAGAACAGGAATTCGTACAACTGGTTAGAAATGTTAAAAAAGAGATAAGGAAAGCAAAAAGAAACTATGAAGTTCGCATAGCAGGGCAAGCAAAGACAAATCCTAAAGGGTTTTTTCAGTTATATCGTACTAAGACTAGGGAAAGGATAGGTCCATTAAAAACTGAGACAGGTCAAATAACAGATAGTGATGAAGAGATGAGTAGTATTTTTAATAAATATTTTGTATCTGTATTTACTAAAGAGGAACTTAACAATATGCCTTCAGCCGAACAAGTCTATGTGGGTGGGGACGAGGACAGGTTGACGAGTTTAGCAGTTACCAGGGAGGATGTTCTTAAACAAATAGTAAAACTCAAACCAAACAAATCCCCAGGGCCGGATGAAGTGTTTGCTAGGGTGCTTAAAGAATGCAAAGAGGAGCTTTGTGACCCACTGTCAACCATATTTAATAAATCAATAGAGTCAGGCAGAGTGCCAGAGTTTTGGAAAGTTGCTAATGTGATACCAGTTTTTAAGAAAGGAGATAGATCACTTGCGTCTAACTATCGACCAATTAGCCTAACGTCTATTGTGGGAAAGTTACTCGAATCTATAATAGCAAATAAAATTCGTCTTCATCTTGAAAAACATAAATTAATAATTGAGTCGCAACATGGTTTTATAAATGGCCGTTCATGTTTAACAAATTTGTTATCTTTTTATTCTAGCATTGTTGAGGCAGTTGATAGTGGTAAGGATTGCGATGTTGTATACCTTGGCTTTAGCAAAGCTTTTGATACAGTGCCACACGAAAGACTGATTAAAAAAATAGAGTCTCATGGTATTGGAGGTGCTATATTAAGCTGGATTAGGGCATGGCTATACCAAAGGAAACAGAGAGTTAGTATAAATGGAATCAAGTCAGAGTGGGAAAATGTTGTAAGTGGAGTGCCTCAAGGCTCTGTCCTGGGACCTCTGTTGTTTATAATATATATAAATGATTTAGATTCAGGTTTGAGTAGCAACATTTGCAAATTTGCCGATGATACGAAAATCGGTAGGGAAATTAATTCGGAGGAGGACTCACTATCACTTCAAGTTGATCTAGATAGGGTTTTGAAATGGTCAAAGGATTGGCAGATGCAGTTTAATGCTGATAAATGTAAAGTTCTGAGGTTAGGTAATGATGATAGAGTTACAAGATACGAGCTAGATGGTGTTGTGATTGCGAAGTCGGATTGCGAAAGGGATCTGGGAGTTATGATTAGTAAGAATTTAAAACAAAAGGATCAATGCATAAATGTTCGTAATAAGGCAAATCGGACACTTGGATTTATTAATCGCAGCGTTAGTAACAAGACACCTGGTGTGGTTCTCAAGCTATATCTTGCTCTAGTTAGGCCCCATTTAGATTATGCAGTTCAGTTTTGGTCGCCATATTATAGAATGGATATAAATTCACTTGAACGTGTCCAGCGTAGGATGACTAAGTTAATTCCCCAAATTAGAAATCTTTCATATGAAGAAAGATTAACAAAGCTTAAGTTGCATTCACTGGAAAGGCGAAGAGTTAGGGGTGACATGATAGAGGTTTACAAGTGGATGAATGGACATAACCGGGGGGATATTAATAGGGTATTAAAAGTATCAACACAGGACAGAACACGAAACAATGGATATAAATTGGATAAGTTTAGATTTAGGAAAGACTTGGGTAAATACTGGTTCAGTAACAGGGTTGTTGATTTGTGGAACCAATTGCCGCGTAACATTGTGGAGGTGGGGTCCCTCGATTGTTTCAAGCACGGGTTGGACAAGTATATGAGTGGGATTGGGTGGTTATAGAATAGGAGCTGCCTCGTATGGGCCAATAGGCCTTCTGCAGTTACCTTTGTTCTTATGTTCTTATGTTCTTATGTGGTTCTCAAGCTATATCTTGCTCTTGTTAGGCCCCATTTAGATTATGCAGTTCAGTTTTGGTCGCCATATTATAGAATGGATATAAATTCACTTGAACGTGTCCAGCGTAGGATGACTAAGTTAATTCCCCAAATTAGAAATCTTTCATATGAAGAAAGATTAACAAAGCTTAAGTTGCATTCACTGGAAAGGCAAAGAGTTAGGGGTGACATGATAGAGGTTTACAAGTGGGTGAATGGACATAACAAAGGGGATATTAGTAGGGTATTAAAAGTATCAACACAAGACAGAACACGAAACAATGGGTATAAATTGGATAAGTTTAGATTTAGGAAAGACTTGGGTAAATACTGGTTCAGTAACAGGGTTGTTGATTTGTGGAACCAAATGCTGCGTAACATTGTGGAGGTGGGGTCCCTCGATTGTTTCAAGCATGGGTTGGACATGTATATGAGTGGGATTGGGGGGTTATAAATAGGAGGTGCCTCGTATGGGCCAATAGGCCTTCTGCAGTTGCCTTTGTTCTTATGTTCTTAAGAAATAGGGGTGACATGATGGAGGTGTGACTGAATGGATTCATGAACTATATAGCTATCACTACCAGAGGTAACTAAAAACGGGTACGCCAAGTCAGGACCATTTAATCCTCTTGATTGTACCTGTGCAAGGACATTGAGCGGCTACCTGGTGACGTCATTAACCATTAGCGACGGCTGTGCAAGGGGCGATGGGGTAACTAAAAACGGGTATGCCATAGAGGGGCCGCCGAAAAAAGCAAAACGGCCCCTCTATGGCATACTCTCCACTACTTATGTCCAGATAGGTTTCATTGTATAATATTCTTGTTTGCTGTCTTAGACTGGGTAGGTTGAAGTCACCTAGGAAGATATCAGGTATTGGGTTTGCCAGATTATCGAGGCTTTTCTCTTGTTTATATGATTTGTGAATTCCTCAGCCGATGCATTTTGGGGTTTGTATATTAGAATAATAACCAAGTTAGTTTTCTCTCTTTTATTCCCAGCACAGTTAAATTCCCCCTCATTTGTAGAGTTAAGAAGCCCAGAGCATACACGGTCCTCTCCTGTATACAATCTTGTCCCTCCATGTGATCTATTTACTCTATCACATTTATGCAGATTATAATTCTGATATCCAGATCTCACTCTCGGTTTCCATGCACGGGTTTCTGTGAAAGCTCCAAATACTGTATTTGACTCATGCGGAGGCCATTTGTGAACGGAACTTTCTTTTTTTGCTTTGGTTTTCAGGCAAAGTATGTTGGCAAAGATGAGTGAGGTTACTCTATTTGGGATAATTTGACGATTTTTCAAGCAGGTCCATTATGTGGGCATGTCGGTTTTGTTCTGACCAGTACTGATTGTAGTGCCCAGAACAATACTCTTTATACTCTTACTCAATTGATACTCCTTATTTAGCGTTCCGTGCCTTCCACGTGAAAGTATGGACAGCTGAGGGTGTAGCATTTTCTTTCCTTGAGTGAGATTTCGCACTTGTCAGGATGGAGAAATCTACATGTTGATACAAAGTGACATTTTTCCTTTCCTTAGTATATTTTGACACTTATTTTGGATGGTTATAACTGCATTCTAATCCTTTTATATTTCCAGAATATTTCTGCAAATGTTGTGGGAACCGACCTGTGAGATTTATATTTATTTAATTTATATGAATTTATATTTACGTTAATTTATATACTTCGATAGCAATTTGTATAATGATAAGTGGACTGTATTTCTGCAATAATCTCTTAATCTCACAAATCGATCCTCTACACATTAGGGGGGGTTTATATTTATATATATGCAGCCAATCAAACTACAGAATTAACTATATACATTGAAGAGGTTCCTTATCTTATAGTACAGCAGGCTAGTCCACCAGGTATAACTAGGGTGTAGACACCAAATTATCCTCTTTGAGGTAGCTTCCATCACCCAGTAACTGGTGCACAAAATCTTGCATCCTCGTCTTGACCTGTTAAAAGGGCGCTAGCTGTGAAGCCAGAAACCTAGTATATGACAGGTATTTCAGAGAAACATTGTACATGGAACAATAAAGACCTGGCTTAATTACCTTTAGTATGAGGCGATTTCGCGTTCTAACCGGCTAACCCTACCCAATGACATTAATGGCCACTAATGATAGATAATGGGTTTCGGAAAGAACACTTAACTTGAATTTGTTGACAGCGTGTTGATAATGGTACACCTTTGGGTTCCATAACACTACGTCCAAGTAAAATTAACAGGAGCCGAATTTGCTCCCGTGTGAGCCTCTGGTCTCGTATAAACAATGGCTGCCCTCCTTCCTCACTCTGACGCCTGGCTTACATTGTCCACATGTCAGAAAGTGATAGAAGGGTCACATTTACTCTACTTTAATATTGATAATTAAGTTAATTTATATGAGATGTTTTTATGATGGTAAAGTCCAAAGACTAATGTATTTAAGAATAATTCCCACCATAATAGGTGGAGAATATAATAGTATGTGGTGATGATATCCCGTTTTCTATAGACGGTAATTCCACTACAAGTTACGTTTTCTATGGGTAACTTGTTTATACAACACAGCTATTATCTGTATGATTATTAAATGGTGTCGGATTTTCCGACAAATGTCCTTTACATACTTGTATTGTATAGCTATTTTAAATCTTTATACACTAGTTAATTCGTTCGAAACATACTTAAAATGGCCTTTCTGTTGCAGATGTGTGTGAGGGAGCTACAAGCAATGTCCACCGTCCCCTGCACATTGTCACTTCTGGTAAAGCCTCATGTGTCGCAACTCGCGAGGAAGCTCGGGTTTCAATACAGGAACACTTTACAGATATGATACGTAAACAGGTGTGTGAGGGAACAACAGGTATGTGTGAGGCAGCTACAGGTGTGTGAGGAAGCTCAGGTTACAATACAGGAACACATTGCAGGTATGATATGTATAAAAGTGATGTAAGTTTTAAGTCATTGAGGACAACATTGGTTTTATTACCATCAAATCAGATGTTTCGTATCATAGTGCATTAGACATCAACAAAAGAACTTGGCGGGAGATTCTATTAGTCTTATATTATTGATGAAGATGCTGCTGATAATGTTCAGAGACAACGACAGTACTGAAAATGTTTATGAACATTTTTAAGGAAACTAAATATATTTTCACAAGCATAGTGAAGGTCAAGCGGACATAATATTAAATTTTTAAATATTCCTTTAAGTGTATGGTGGTGGTATACAATACGAGTTTAAAGCCCTGAGTATATTATTACAGTATATATGATTCTCGTAATCAAGGAATCATTTTAATAGAGCATGAACAAATCGGTAGCAAGAATTAAAACATAAGAACACAGGAATGAAGGAAACTGTAGAAGGTCTATTGACCTTCTACAGTTTTGACCTTCGTGGCAGCTCCTATTTATATCCACTCAAACTCAAGAGATCCTACGTCTGTTATGTTACCCGGAAATTTGGTCCACAAATCAACCATGTTACCATTCCAGCATTTGCCCAGGTCTTTCCTAAATCGAAACTTGTTCCACTTGTATCAATTATTTCACGTTCTATTCAGTGAAATATTTAATAACTTATTAATATCTCTCTTGTTACGCCTATTTACCCACTAGTACACTACAATCAATGCCTCACACGGTAGGTGTTACGGCCTCACTCAGCCAGTAACCGGGTTCTTTATCTCAATCACTGCTAATGGACTTGATGCCTCTTCTTCATTGATCCCACCCCTAGTCAATAGTAAGTTATAGAGAATTGGCAGTGGCAAGTAATCGTGAAAGGAAAAGGGGGGGGGGGATAAACAATACAAATCAACACTTTCACCAATTACATATGTACTATATGATCACTTTATATACACATGTACACTGCGAGTGTCACTTTCGCACACGACACTAATATAATACATTATGCAGTCTTCTATCCCTGTGAGTCCACTATCTTCGGTTATACGTCACCCACGCTCAATGGTCCTCACACTGACGAGTTCACCCTACACAACACAAAATGGGCCAGTCCTATATCGTAACGTTAGTGTGTCCAAAACACCCCACTTCGTGTCTCCAGCAACACCCTGGCAGAAGTGTCCAGCAACACACTTAGCAGAACTTCTCAACAGACGGCCAATACTGCCATCTCGTAACTCCACTTGACCTGTCACGGTCCAACCAACAACACTTCAAGTACAAAGCACTGTCTCTACTGACGGCCGCCACTTGTCAAGAGTTCTTGACTGTCATGGTTGAACTGATTTCTAGAGCACAAGACACCTTTTCACTAATGTGGATATAAGTCATTAGCAAGACGGTAAGTACATAAGGATAACATATGATGGCAACCTTTCATTGGGGAACCGAAAATATGATTGGGTGCACGCAATAGATGGCGTCGATAACATTACCTCCCTCACCAGAGGGCATTGTCATCAATTCACCTCCTAAATGAATTATGAACAGGAGTATTCCAAAGATGGCGCTGACCTTGCCACACACGACTCAAAAAAGATGAGTCTTTTCAACGCCACCAAAAGATGGCGTTGTCCTCGTCACACCTACAAGAATTTGAGTTTGAGTGCATTCCTACGGCTGGCACCCGGGGGAATGCACTCCAACTCCAGGCCGTCGGCCAGTGCTTACAGGGTGGTGACGTTAGACACGTGAGGTGGCGGGATTTGGAACGAGAAGCTGGCAGTAACAATCATTAACGGGTAATGAGATGGGAGCCGACAAGCTGCAGGAGGTCGGCTTTCTTGGAAGGTAGGGCGATGGGTGGGAAAGGAGAGACTGGACAATACGTTTTGGAACATATTGCTGGCGATTCGTGATGTTGAAGGGGTAGCATGGTGATACTGAAGACGGTAGGAAGGGACAGAATCCACGGCTATGCAGAGGATAAACGTAACAGCATATTGTTAGTATGAATGAATTATAGCTGTATCTGACTATAAGGCTTCGACAATCATCATGGAACCGGTGTAAAACACGCAAGTAAGCCAGCCAGACATGTGGTCATAGCGTCGTTATATGCAGGATAGGACAAGATCGGTCACGTGGTCTCGTATCTCTGGGTGACACGCCACATTAGTAACTCCACATCTCAGTTTGGTTGCCAACGAGTTACACCGTAAAATCAACTACACAAAGTATTCAATTTATATATAAGTAGATTAAGTTCTGAAAAAAAAAGTTTGATATTAAATTTGCTCACCCACAGTTACTTATTATACTACATAACCGCAACAGCATATTAATAAATGATAGAGCTCTAATCAAATCAAATACTGAATGGATACTATACCTCCCAATACATTTGCACAGTCGGTGACTGAGTGATAATAGTACTGGATATGCCAAGGGGTCATGAAGGCCCTGCATGGCTGACAATGTTCGAAACCTTCAAAATCAAGAGTTTTCTGATGCATATCGGCTTTGAGGACCCTTCTAGCTTTATGCATCCATCCATCCATCCACACACACACACACACACACACACACACACACACACACACACACACACACACACACACACACACACACACACACACACACACACACACACACACACACACACACACACACACACAGAGGGAAATGGGACAGGAGTCCTTGCTGTAAACAACCGATGCTCGAAAGGCGGGATCCAAGAGTCAATGCTCGATCCTGCAGACACAACTAGGTGAGTACACACACACACACATACATACATATATATATATTAGTATATTTTGGTAGCAGTCTTTCCTGTAGACATATATTATTAAATATGACCGAAAAAGTAAGATTAATAATTTTAACACGAATTTTCTCAATATTTCTTATGTTTCTTTTCACTGTCGATGGTAATTGAAAAATCCGTTCTCCTAAATTCATTTTTATTTCTAGTCTAGAAATAGACTAGAAATAAAAATGAAATTTTGGAGAACTGATTAATAGTCTAGAAAAAGACTAGAAATAAAAATGAAATTTTGGAGAACTGATTTTTCAATTACCATCGACAGTGAAAAGAAACATAAGAAATATTGAGAAAATTCGTGTTAGAATTATTAATCTTACTTTTTCGGTCATATTTAATAATATATATATATGAGTGAGTGAGTGAGTGTACAGGTAAAGTACCCATTGGGCGAGTGGGAAGTGGAGCCAGAGGGAAACGTAGGCCGGAGAGGAAAGTTTGTAGATCTGCGGGAATAGTGCCAGCGCTTAACCCAGCAGCAGCCTTGAATTGTGGTATACATTCTTCACCAAACATGTAACAGCTGTAACTCCCAGGTACCTATTTATTGCTAGGTAACAGGAGCATTCAAGGTGAAAGAAACTTTGCCCATTTGTTTCTGCCTGGTCCGAGAATCGAACCCGGGCCTCAGAATTACGAGTCCTGCGCGCTGTCCACTCAGCTACTTGACCCTATCCCCTCAGCTACCAGACCCCAGTATGTGGGGGTGGAGGAGGAAGGAGCTGTTCTCGGTGGGCAGGCTGTACAATTGTCTATGTATACAATGGTGCGGGTGGTGGTTGTTGCCAGATGTTAAAGAGGTTGTTGGTGTTGTGGTGTCTGTATTGTTGGTGAGGAATGTGGTGTGGTGTTCATTGTAAGTAGTTAATTTAAGAGTCTGTCTGTTGACCAGGTGTTTCCAGTATATGTTTATGGGCCGTGTGTTTGCTATGTGGTGGAGGATCTCGCTCGTGACGAAGTCGTCCCATAGTGACGTAGATCCACCTCAGATCTTAGGTTTGAATTCATTGGAGATTTTTGTTTGTGTTGGCTGCAAGCCTTAGTGATATTCGGGCGTATGTTATGAGAGGACGAATTAGGGCATAAGACAGGTGTAGTTTTTTGGTGCGTGGGTGTGTTCGAGTCTGCATAGTCTCAGGAGGGAGTTTTTGCTATAACGTGTTTGTGTGCTTTGTGTGAGTGTATTCGTAAGATATTATCGAGATTTAGGCCGAGTAGTGTTAGCTTGTCAATAAGTAGTCAATTTACTGCTACGATGTAGAAGGCTTTGATGCTAATTCGATTCAGTTACAAATGTAAATGATAAAAACATGTGAAAGAAGACATTACAATAATCTAAGAATGTTTAGAAGGCGGGTGGGGAGGGGTGGCTACGAGCCCCCCCCCCCCCTCTTCTTAGGGGGAGGTGTTTATGTAGTTGATATGACAGATGAAAAAATAGGTCTTGAATCTGTAAATTAAACACCTGAAAATTAGAAAGGTGGGGGTCCAAGAGCTAAGAATTCGACCCTACAGCCACACAGTAAATACATACACACAACGCTGAACACCGTAATCAGTTGCTGTACCTGGCCCCTGGCCTAGAGCCCAACATAACAGTTAACACAGTTACAGCGAAAGCTCGAGATGCAGGCAGGAGTGAAAGGGAAGGTTCTCCATTGGATGAGGAAGTACCTAACAGAAGACAGTAAGTCAATGTGAGGTGAGGTCTCAGATTGGCGAGGCGTCACCAGTAGGGTCCCGCAAGATTCTCCTTGGACCCATACTGTTTCTTATATATGTAAATGATCTTCCAGATGGTATAGAACCATTACTCTCATTGTTTGCTGCTGATCCAAAAATTATGAGGAGGATTAAGACGCAGAAAGACAGTATGAGGCTACAAGATGACCTAGACAGACTGAATGAAAGGTCCAACAAATGGCTACTAAAGTTCAACCCGAGTAAATGTAAGGTAATGAAACTAGGGAGTGGAAACAGGAGGCCAGACACAGGATACAGAATTGGAGATGAAGTCCTCCATAAAAAGTACAGAGAAAGATTTAGGAGTTAATATCACACCAAACCTGTCTCCTGAAGCCCAAATCAAAAGAATAACATCTGCGACGTATACGAGGCTGGCTAACGTCTGAACTGCCTTTCAGGAACCTATGTAAGGAATCATTCAGAACCTTGTATACCACATATGTAAGACCAATCCTGGAGTATGCGGCCCCAGCATGGAGCCCGTACCTTGTCAAGCACAAGGCAAAGCTTGAAAAAGTCCAGAGATATGACACTAGGCTAGTCCTAGAACTAAGAGGCATGAGTTACGAAGAAAGGCTGCAGGAAATGTACCTCACAACAATGGAAGACTGAAGAGTAAGGGGAGACATGATCACTACCTACAAAATTCACAGAGGAATTGACAGAGTAGATAAAAATAAACTGTTAAACACGGATGGCACGCGAACTAGGTGGAAACTGAGTACCCAAATGAGCCACAGGGACGTTAGAAAGAATTTTTTCAGTGTAAGAGTAGTTAACATATGGAATGCTTTAGGCAGTGATGTGGTGGAGGCTTACTCCATACACAATTTCAACTGTAGATATGATAATTGCCAGTAGGCTCAGGAACCTGCACATCAGTAGATTGACAGTTGAGAGGCGGGACCAAAGAGCAAGAGCTCAACCCTCGCAAGCATAATTAGGTGAGTACAGAAGGCGTTATGGAGCTTCCAAGCTACTAGGTGGATGTGGTAGTGGGTTTACTGTCCAGTAGTGAAGTATGAGCTTTTAATACATACTCACGCTTGCTCATACTTCATATTAATAGATCTAAACTCTCTATTAATATTGTTGAAGTGACTTTACTTGTGAATTATTAGTATGTGAGGCGGCCTCATGTCAGGTGAGGTGAATGACGTCACAGGTAGTTGACCCATCAGGCTAAGCTAGTCAAGAGGCGCGGCGGGCAGTGTGGCGCAGGCCGGCGTCGAGAAAGGTGGTGCTCAGCGCCCTCCTCATTGGTTTTACTAAATTAGTCACCTGGACAGTCCTGTGCATAAGGTTACCTGCGTCAGGCTTACAGGCAAGTTACTCTAGATGATCAGTTATTTTATCACATTGTATTCTGTTCATAGAATTGTCTATATTTGCTGATTGTCTAAATAAGCACAGTTACAAGATGTTAAAGCTTTATTTAAAATAGTGGATTTGCTCTGTTTTACCCATTTGTATATATAATAATGAGTAATAGACCTTTGTCTATTAGTATAGACTTTTACCAAGCTTAAGAATTTTTTTTGAAGCTTATTAAAACAAAATTATATTCTAAAGCGACGCTGTGATTAACTGTTCCGCAACAGCAGCTTATCAACTTTATTATGAAATTGAGCGTTCAACCAAGAGCAGATGCAAAAAAGTTTACAAAACTATTATAGTAGTGAAATTCTGGCAGTTATAATGTTTGTGAACTATCGGATTTCAATCCTTGAAATATGGACCAAAGACTTTTAATCTAGCAAGGTTCACATACCCCCCCCCCCCACCGCCCCCACACCATCCTGAGTCAGTGATACCTGGTTGATACCTGGTTGATGGGGTTCTGGGAGTTCTTCTACTCCCCAAGCCCGGCCCGAGGCCAGGCTCGACTTGTGAGAGTTTGGTCCACCAGGCTGTTGCTTGGAGCGGCCCGCAGGCCCACATACCCACCACAGCCCGGTTGGTCCGGCACTCCTTGGAGGAATAAATCTAGTTTCCTCTTGAAAATGTCCACGGTTGTTCCGGCAATATTTCTTATGCTTGCTGGGAGGACGTTGAACAACCGCGGACCTCTGATGTTTATACAGTGTTCTCTGATTGTGCCTATGGCACCTCTGCTCTTCACTGGTTCTATTCTACATTTTCTTCCATGTCGTTCACTCCAGTACGTTGTTATTTTACTGTGTAGATTTGGTACTTGGCCCTCCAGTATCTTCCAGGTGTATATTATTTGATATCTCTCTCGTCTTCTTTCTAGTGAGTACATTTGGAGGGCTTTGAGACGATCCCAATAATTTAGGTGCTTTATTGCGTCTATGCGTGCCGTATATGTTCTCTGTATTCCCTCTATTTCAGCAATCTCTCCTGCTTTGAAGGGGGAAGTGAGTACTGAGCAGTACTCAAGACGGGACAACACAAGTGCCTTGAAGAGTACAACCATTGTGATGGGATCCCTGGATTTGAAAGTTCTCGTAATCCATCCTATCATTTTTCTGGCTGTCGCAATATTTGCTTGGTTATGCTCCTTAAACGTTAGGTCGTCAGACATTATTATTCCCAAATCCTTTACATGCTGTTTTCCTACTATGGGTACATTTGATTGTGTTTTGTACTCTGTATTATGTTTAAGGTCCTCATTTTTACCGTACCTGAGTACCTGGAATTTATCACTGTTAAACATCATGTTATTTTCTGATGCCCAGTCGAAAACTTTATTAATATCAGCTTGAAGTTTTTCAATGTCCTCAGCCGAGGTAATTTTCATACTGATTTTTGTGTCATCTGCAAAGGATGACACGAAGCTGTGACTTGTATTTTTGTCTATATCTGATATGAGAATAAGGAAAAGCAGTGGTGCAAGGACTGTACCCTGAGGTACAGAGCTTTTCACTGCACTTGGACTAGATTTTATATGGTTGACAGTTACTCGCTGAGTCCTGTTTGACAGAAAACTGAGTATCCAGCGTCCTACTTTACCGGTTATTCCCATTGACTTCATTTTGTGTGCTATCACGCCATGGTCACATTTATCGAAGGCCTTTGCGAAGTCCTTGTATATCACATCAGCATTCTGTTTCTCTTCTAATGCCTCAGTGACTTTGTCGTAGTGCTCAAGTAGCTGTGAGAGGCACGATCTTCCCGCTCGAAATCCATGTTGGCCTGGGTTATGAAGGTCATTGGTCTCCATGAAATTGGTGACCTGACTCCTAATCACTCTCTCAAATACTTTTATGATGTGCGATGTTAGTGCAACTGGTCTATAATTTTTTGCCAATGCTTTGCTCCCTCCCTTGTGTAGAGGGGCTATGTCTGCTACTTTAAGTGCATCTGGTATCTCCCCCGTGTCCAAGCTCTTCCTCCACACTATACTGAGTGCCTGTGCTACCAGCACTTTGCATTTCTTTATAAATATTGAATTCCATGAGTCTGGACCTGGGGCCGAGTGCATGGGCATGTTTTCAATTTCTTTTTCAAAATTTAGTGCGCTCGTGTTTATATCAGTTATATTTACCGGGGTTTGAATATCCCGCATAAAGAAATTGTCTGGATCTTCCACCTTCATGTTGTTTATTGGAGTGCTAAACATGTCCTCATACTGTTTTTTTAGGATTTCACTAATTTCTTTGTCATCCTCCGTGCATGAACCTTCACTTGTACGAATAGGTCCAATACTGGCAGTGGTTTTTGCTTTTGATTTCGCATATGAGAAGAAATATTTTGGATTTTTCTTTATTTCCTGAATTGCTTTCTGTTCTAACTGCCTTTCTTCAGTTTCATATGAGTGTTTCAATTTCCGCTCGATTTCTTCAATCTCCCTATTTAAATTATTCCTTCTTTGACGGGAAATTCGTGTCTGCATAAGCAGTTCCGTTATTTTTTTCCTGCGTTTATAGCGTCGTCTGCGTTCTCTTTCTACGTTAGATCTCTTTCTGGCTTTCCTCAAAGGAACATGTTTCAGACAGACTTGATACGCTTCTGAAGTAAGTTTTTCTATTCCTTCTGTAGGACTTGTATTATTTAGAACAGTTCCCCATGGAATGAGTGAACTTTTTTTAATTCATGGTTGTGGTTGACAATATTATTAAACGGGGGGGGGGGGGGGGGGGTCAGAATAGATAATGGTACTATCATCAGCAAATAGTATAGGTATATTTTATATATATCTATTTTATGGTATAAAATATACTATATACTATTACTGTACTTTTCCAACCTGCTCTTATTTTGCCCCAGGACAATTGATACATATAATCGCGGTTTTGGGCTTAAAACTCGTAGACGCCTAAATTTGCACGGTTGTAAATAATGTAGGAATTCCACAACTGAGGATTTCAAGTAATCTTACACATGGCCCAGTGTTATTGCCGGATTAAGTAATTTAAAGGCTTTATATGATCTCCAAACGCCACCAAATTCCCCAGAGGAAGTAGGGTCATCATAAACTTGTTCCAGTATTAGTTTATAGTTCACCATTGATAAACAATTTCAACCAGTTTCTCATCAACAATATTTCCACGTAATGTTATACTGGCCGGGTGTTTGAGCCCAAATCTATTAAAAAATAGCCAAATATATTTTCTCATAAATAACTATAAGGTTTGGCAATGACCTTTTTATATATTTCTATAAATTTCTTCGAACCGTTTTCCAAATATTTGGCATCCCAATGTCTCAATTAGGGAAAAGTCTTTTGAATTCATTAATAAAATATGCGAGGCATTTAGACTTGTATTTAGAATATTTTGTAGGGGAAAAATATATTATGCGTTATCAGTATGGCAGAGACGTTATGATGACACCTTCAGGTAAAAATATCAGATAGTTTTCGAATTTGTGCCATCAGTAAAGAGTTACATTATTATTAACAAGGGAGATTTATAAACTTATTCTTCTAACGAATCGATAATACTCGAATGTGCAATTATTTTCCAATTAATTTGGGGATTGTTCATTAACGCCGGATAACCCTCACCACATAATTATTGGAGTTAAATTTTCGTGGTACTTTTGTACCAGTTTGCCGCATAAGAATGGTTTCCCAGCATTTGAATAACCGGCTATTATCATCTATCAGTCCCCCATCTGTTATCATCTATCAATCATCATTTATCACTCCCTGTGGTGTAGTGATAAGACACTCTCCTGGCATTTCGCGAGTGCTTTGTCCTGGGTTCGTATCATGGCCGGGGAGGATTTACTGGGCATCAATCCATAACTGTAACCTGTTTACCCAGCAGTAAAATGGGTACCTCGTTGTTAAACGAATTCGTGAGTAGTTCTCAGGGGAACATAGGATTAAGGTCTTGCTTGAAATGCTACGTATGCTAGTGGCAGTGAAAGAATGTAATGTAAGAGGTAAAAAAATTATCAACAGAAGGCACCAAACCGGGAAGGCTATGTAGCACCATCAAATGCGCGGATTAATCAAAGGGCGCTAAATATCACCAAGGATGCCAATATGAGAACAAAAACGCACATGGCGAACGATATCAAAAGTATCCAGTTCACCAAGAATTCTACCGAGGGACAAGTGACCGCGATGGATGGTCGGAAAGCAAGACACATGCTCGTCCTGGAAGTAAAGATGTTCAACTAGGATATGCACGACGGTAAGAGGGACAATAAGAAGCTGGGCGGCATTCCATTAAGTGACTGAGTTAAGCAAGTATGACCAAGACGCAACCTTGCTAGAGCCGTTTCCCACCGCCGGTTATGGTGGCAGGAGGAAGGCCACAGGGAAACACAATGCTTAAGAGCATTAAGGAAGGAAAAGGCCTTAGAGCATTCAGCACGGAGGTTAGAGATATGGCCCGACCAAGACAACATACACTGTTACCAACAACAGAAGACCAACAACCCTGCCAACAGGCAAGGATGAAGGAATGAATAACCGAGTAAAAGTCGGAAAAAGGAATACCTTTACGGGGAAATGGGACAAGAGCGGATAGCCTCTCTAGTGGCAGCATCCGCACGCTCATTTAAAGAAACACCAATATGGCTGGGAACCCAGCAAAACTCTACGGATTTAAATTTACTAGAGGTAAGAAACAGCCAACGTTGAATCTCGAAGACTACCGGATGGACAAGATTAAAGGACCTGAGAGCCCTGTGGGTACTAAGAGAGTAAACTACAATCACAAAGGAGGATTCACAACGAGAAAGCAGGAGACGGATAGCATAGAGTAGCATAAAGTTCCACTGTGAAGATGTTAGTCTCCGAAGGGAAGCGACACATATAAGTACGGTCAGGAAAAACAACAGAGTAGCCCAAACCATCCAGAGACTAAGACCCATCAGTGAAGATGGAAACGGTGTGGGAGTGTGAAGAAAAGTGCTCAAAAAAAAGGGGGGGGGGGAATCAGAACCATAGGAGGAGTAAAAGCTTTAGTAACGTTGTTCAAGGATGTACAAAACTTCAGAAGGGGGACCATCCACGGGGGCAAGGAAGGAACAAGGAGATATATGAGAGACGAATGGAAAGAGAGTCCTATAATATAGCAGGACAGAAAGAGGTAGGTGGTGAAGAAAAACAATACTACAGGAGCGGTAAAAGTCAAAGCACGACAGAGGCGAGAGGAACGATGTTGCAAGGACCATGCCAGATAGCGAAGACAGTAGCGATCACGGCAGTACTTCAGAGATAGGAAGCCAGTGTCAACATACAAGCTGAGGGTGGGAGTCGAACGGAAGGCACCGGAGCTGAGGCGCAACCCAGCATGGTGCAAAGCATCAAGACAATGAAGAGTAGGAGGAGAAGGGAACGAGTAAGCAGGGCAACCATAATCGAGTTTAGAAAGGACGAGTGTGGAATGTAGAGAGGAGCTTACGCCTATCCCCACCACCCCTCCAAGAAGTATGGGACAAAACCTTAAGGAAGGAGAGGGCCTTAGAGCATTCAGCGCAGAGGTAAGAGATATGGGCCGACCAAGACAAACGAGTGTCAAAGATTAACCCCAGAAGCTTAGCGGAATCCTTGTACAAAAGGTGAAGACCATAAAGTGACAAGACAAGAGGGACGAAGAATGACACGCTTCTGAGTTAGTCATAGCACAAGTGTTAGACGGAGAGAACCTGAAGCCATGATCAGTGGCCCAGGACGGCACGACATCAATCGCAAATTGAAGCTGCCGTTGAAGGAGAGGCAAATCACCACCCCGACAGCACAGGGTAAGATCGTCTACATAGAGAGGAGAAAACGCCAGAAGGATTGGAGGAAAGAAGACCATTGAGAGCAACAAAGAGTAGTGCATAGAACACTATCTTAGGGCACACCCTCATATTACCTCAAAGGGGCAGAGAGAGTGGTACCTAGCCTCACACAAAAGGTACGACGGGAGAAGAAACTCTGGAGGAAGAGGGAGATTCCAACGAAGGCCAAAATAATGAAGTTGGGACAGAATATGATACCGCCAGGTTGTTTCGTAAGCCTCTTCCAGGTCAAAAAGGACGTCATCAACGGAGGTCTTCACAACAAAAGAAGTACGAATATAGACTTCCAAGTTCACCAGGACATCCGTTGTGCTGCGAAAACCAAATTGAGAAGGGGAGAGGTGGTGATAGTGCTCTAAGAACCACATCAGACGAAGGTTAATCATATGTTCAAAGAGCTTGCAGACACAACTCGTGAGGGCAATAGGGCGGAAGTCCTAGGAGGACGACCAGAGAGACCCTGGTTTCCGAACAGGAAGGACATCAACATCGAGCCAGTCCTCAGGGACTGACGACGACTCCCAGACCCGATTGTACAGATTCGGTAAATACTGAGACTAGCACGGAAGGAGATGTCGATGCATCTCATAATGAATGCCATCGGAGCCTGCCGCTGTAGAACCGCAGAGGGCCAGGGCAGACTGAAGCTCAGAGAGAAAAGGGATCGTTATAGAGAAGGCTGAGATGTGTACAGGAATCCAAAGGACGAGATTCAAGAAGAGGCTTACAAAGGAAGGAATGATTGAGGGAGATGAGAACCAGAGCTAACAGACGAAAAGTGGGAACCCAATTCGGTCGCGACCTGCAACGGGACCGACAGAGTACAACAGAGGTGGAGGACCGGTGAGACATCGGGAATGAACTTGCCTGCTAACTTGCGGATACGCTTCCAGATCAGTGGTAGAGGAGTTTCGGACGTGATGGTGGAGACATAAAACATCCAACATGCATGTTTAGCCATATGGACTACCGTACTTGCCTTCTGAAACAAAAGATTCAGTCGTCTGCCGGCGAGGGTGTTTGTTCCAGGCTGCACACTTACAGCGGACAGCCAAAGCACAGTCCACATGCCATCAGGGAACGCACTTCTGCGTTCCCTGAGAGGAAGAGCGAGGAATAGAGCAGAGGGCAGCGTCGAAGACGGTGTCATAAAAAAGGATGGGGACGCAAGGGAGAGGCAGAATGGAGAGGTCGGAGATAGTAGTATGGAGGGTAAAGAGGGGCCAGTCAGCCTTGGCAAACCGCCACCTAGGGAAGGAGAGGGGAGGGTGGGAAAGAGAAAAAGGAAACAAGGATGGGAAAATAGTCACTGCCATGAAGGTCATCAAGAACCTGCCACTCAAAATCTATGTAAAGGGAAGATGAGCAAAGAGAAAGATGAAGACAGGAAAGGGAGCGAGTCCAAGAGTCTAAATGAGTGGGCTCACCGAGTAAAGAAGACAGGGAAGAGGAGAGGATGAACGGTTTGAGAAGGCGACCTTGGGTGTTTGTTAGATCATCCCAAAGGGTATGTCGACAATTGAAATCGCATAGCAGGAGCACAGGCTCCGACAAAAAGTCCAGTAGGTGTTTAAGATCGGGAAGAGAAAGCGGGACACTCGGGGGAGATAAATGGAACAAACTGTGTACGATTTCCTCACAAAGATTCAAGCAGCAGAACAATGGAAAGGCGAAGGAAAAAGTAAGGGGACAAAGGGAACATCATAGCGAATCAGGAGAGCAGAAGAGTTATGAGCCCCAACAACAGTTGGGGGGGGGGGGGCATGTGTCTACCAGGAACTATTTCCATATTCTAAATGAGTCATCTGCACTTGTTCCAGAATCCTCGTTACTTTAGAAGGAACTACTAAGCAGTTCCTATCTTTGTGAATTGCTTGGATCAAGTCTACGATATACAATACTCCCAAAACTAAGCAATACCCTTTCACATAGCAAATTAACTAAGATCAAGTCTCGGAAAAGAAGAGGGTGAGGCTGCATCCCTGGTGACCTGGCTTAGGTCAGTGTTGCCACCTCAGAAGTCAAGCCGATCTGTCTATGTACTAAATTCCCAGCCGATAACCTACCTGACTATATACTTCTTCACTCCTCCCCTCCGTGGTGCCTCCTTGCCATGGTGAGGGGTTCACGTACAGATCCCTGGGACAGGTGTGGGTTGCCTGTGCCCCCTCTTTGGGTGGTGTACGTGCTGAAGGGCACCATGTAGGGGCCTTGTGAGCCATCGGACCACCCGCTGGAAGGGTCGCCTGTGAGAGGCCGCCCTGAGTGGATGGTTGGGTGTCCAGGCTGGGGCGATAGGGGGACTGGGGTCTTAGCACCAGTGTGGGAGAATGAACGATGTAGTAGGACTTCCCTGTTGAAAAGGGGGAGCACCGCTGGGGACGACACACCCTTCCTGCGCTGGCCCGAGCTCGGCCTCCCTGGCTGCCCTGGTAGGTGGTATCCCTTGGTTCCAGGTCCCATCCCTTGTATATTGGTTTGCTATATGGATGACGACTTGACTACTCCTAACCAGGCTCATGGGGTGGGCGACCAGGCCCCCGAGTCGGACCGTCCTGGAAGACCGGGATCTGTAGCCTCCGCTACAGATCCCGGTTTAGGCCCAGACCGGACTCTTCCTTCCTGCTCCCCTCCCTCCTCTGTGGTTGGGCCGAGTCCCAAGCCTGCTGTGGTGACCGTCTCGTCCCCTTGCACGGCTCCATCTCTTCTTGCGACTACTGCACCTTTCGACCCGTCTCTCTCTACGGGTTCTCATCGCCGTCCCCACCACGGCCGCTCTCGTATGCTCCCTTCCCATCCTACTTCGTTCCATGCTTTGTTTGGTCCGGCTACATGGACTAAGTACTTTGAACTCCAACCTTTGGATTCAACTCCTCCTGATGATTTTTCCCTTCATAGGCATCTTGTCGATTCCGTGGATGCCTCTGTCACCTTCAACTCCACTCGTCTCGGTACCCGTGTCATTGCTGCTCCTTCTCAGGATGCGGCCACTCGCTTGGCCGCCTTATCCTGCCTTCGCGAAACCCCTGTTCAGGTCTCGAAGAATGCTCAGTTGAATGCCAGTGTGGGCACTGTTCTCCCGCACCATGTTGAGAGCGGTGTTAGGGATCTCGGGGACTGCCACGAGGATGTCAAGCATGTCCTCGAGGCCCAGGGTCATTCCGTCCTCCAGGTGGATACATTTACTAGTCCCCCTCGTGGTCATCGCCGTCTGCCTCTTCGGGTTGTGAAGGTTACCTTTGATGGCAGGACCCTTCCATCCTCTGTCATTCTTGCTGGTGCCAGGTGCTCCGTTCAGGAGTATATTCCATCTCCTCGGCTCTGCAGTAAGTGCTGGAAGTTTGGGCATGGTACCCTCAAATGCTCTAGTCCTGTCTCTCTCTGTTCCCTGTGTGGAAGCGAGTGTCACTCTAAGTTAGAATGCACTTCTCCCCAGGCCCGCTGCCTCAATTGCGGTGAGGCCCACCCTACCTTCTCCTGTGCATGTATTCGTTACAAACTTGAGGCGGCTGTCCTCAACTTGAAGCACCACCCCCGTTTGTCTTTTCCTGAGGCTCGGCGCCAAGTTCATCGTCTTCCCCCTTTCGCCGGTGTCTCCTATGCTGGTGTGGTGCACTCTTCGTCTCCTCGTCCTTCCCGCCTTCCTCAGTCTCACAACCGTTTCCGAGCCTTAGACCCGGACACGCCCACCACCACCTCCCCTGTTCCCCTCCGTTCTGTCCCGAAGGATCCCCCTCCTGGTTCTCTGCCTAGGTCTCCCCTTCTTTCTACCCAGTCTGTCACGTCTCCTGGGTCTTCATTTTTCCTCTCCTTCTAGTCCTCCTTCCCGTCCTTCTCCCCCATCTCTTGGCTCTCTACGACGCCTGACTGTGCGGGCCGACGTCCATCGCTCTCCTGATGGTTGAGGTGTTCGCTCTCGCTCTTCTCCTCCTATCGAGACATTGGAGTCTGTTGCCCAGTACGTTGCTGCTGGGACGCCTGTATCTTTGAGTCAGAAGCGGAAACCTGGCTCCTCTCCTTCCCTGTCGGTAAGAAAGCTTTGCTTTCTTCTTCACCCCCTATCTGTGATTCTATTATTCCTTCACCTCCTGCTTCGGTGGTGGTGCCCCCTGTTCCTACTGTGAGGGTTTCTTTAGCCCCCGGTTCCATCTCGGTTACTGCCCTTGCTGAGGTGCGCTCCTCTCTTTCTGCCCCCCCCCCCTCCTCCTCCCCTTCCTTCTCCTCCAGACCCTGCTCGTCCATCTCTGATCCGTCCTCCCGCTTCTTGCCCTCCTTCTTTACTCAGTTTACCCATGCCCCCTAACCCTGACTTCGCTGACCCTGATCCTGACTCTGTGCTTTTTTAGCGTGCTGTGTTCGTTCTTCACCTTTGTTTATTCTTTGCTCTCTGTTGCTCTCCTCTCTTTCTTTGCTGATGTCTTTTCTCCAGTGGAACATCCGTGGATTTTACGCCAATTTCCTTGACCTCCAACTTCTCACTTCACAGTTTTCACACCTTTGTGTCTGTCTCCAGGAGCCTATGCTTGGTTCTCGTCCTGGTCGCTTCCGTGGCTATTCTTTTCTCTCCCCATCCCCAGCTGTCGCTGGGGTCCATAATTCTTCTGCTCTCTTGATTCGTTCCGATGTTCCCTTTGTCCCCTTACTTTTTTCCTCGCCTCTCCACTGTTCTGCCGCCCGTATCTTTGTGCGTAGATGGTACACGGTTTGTTCCATTTATATCCCCCCCCCCCAGTCCCACTTTCTCTTCCCGATCTTAAAAAACACCTAGACTCCTTGCCGGAGCCTCTGCTCCTGCTGGGTGATTTCAATTGTCGCCATGCCCTTTGGGGTGATGTACTGACAAACACTCGGGGTCGCCTCCTTGAACCTTTTATCCTCTTCTTCCCTGTCCCTTCTTAATTCTGGTGAGCCCACTCATTTGGACTCTCGGACTCGCTCCCTTTCTTGTCTTGATCTTTCTCTGTGCTCGTCATCCCTTTCCTTAGATTTCGGGTGGCGAGACCTTGATGACCTCCATGGCAGTGACCATTTTCCTATCCTTGTCACTTTTTTCTCCTTTCGCCCTCCTCTCTCCTTCCCTAGGTGGCGGTTTGCCGAGGGTGACTGGCGCCTCTTTATTCTCCGTGCTACTATTTCCGACCTCTCCGTTTTACCTCTCCCTTGCGCCCTCCTTCTTTTTCATGACACTGTCTTTGACGCTGCCCTCCACTCTATTCCTCGCTCTTCCTCTCGGAGAACGCGGAAGAGCATTCCCTGATGGAGTTTGGACTGTGCTTGGGCTGTCCACTGTAAGCGTGCAGTCTGGAAGAGACATCGCCGCCGGCAGACGGTTGAGTCTTTTCTTTTGTTTCGGAAGGCGAGTGCTGTGGCCTGTAGGACCATCCGTGTGGCTAAACGTGCTTGCTGGGCGTCTTATGTCTCCACCGTTACGTCCGAAACTCCTCTTCCATTGGTCTGGAAGCGTATCCGCAAGATTGCGGGTAAGTTTGTTCCTGATGTCTCACCGGTCCTTCGCCTCCATGGTGCTCTTGTGGCGGATCCGTTGCAGGTTGCGACCGAACTGGGTTCCCATTTCTCCTCTGTTAGTTCTGGGTCTCATTTCCCCCAATCCTTCCTTCTTTGTAAGCCTCTCCTTGAATCTCGTCCTATAAATTTCTGTACTTATCTTCACCTTCCCTATAATGATCCATTCTCTCTCTCTGAACTTCAATCTGCCCTAGCCCTTTGTGGTTCTACGGCAGCGGGCTCCAATGGCATTCCTTATGAAATGCTTCGCCATCGCCCTCCGTGCACGTCTCAGTATTTACTGAGTCTGTACAATCGGGTCTGGGAGTCGTCGTCAGTCCCTGAAGACTGGCTCGATGCTGTTGTCCTCCCTGTTCGGAAACCAGGGTCTCTCGGTTCATCCCGCAAGGACTTCCTCCCTATTGCCCTCACGAGTTGTGTCTGCAAGCTCTTTGAACGTATGGTCAACGTTTGTTTGATGTGGTTCTTAGAACACTATGTTATGATCTCAGCCACAGGAGAAACGAGTCTCCCTCCTTGAGAGTTATTCATCAAGCCTGACCTGATTAGAAGGTCTAGCAAATATTGAGGTGATAACGCATATGTAAAATAGCTGGTTGGATATGTATAACAGTTTGAGATTATGGGCAATGAAGAAGAAAACAGATAAATGACTGGCTAGGAGATGTGGACATTTTGCTGGAGGCGTGAGGCTCGCTTCCGGAGGACCTTGACCTCACTTGAGTGCCAGACATCGCAGGGGAAAGCTGCGCTCCGTGAGCTCCCGTCAGAAGGGAACCCCTAGTGATATATCTCGAAGAGAAGAGAAGTGTGTAGACGTGCCAGCTGTGGAATTGAGCTGAGAACGTTGTGGTGTCAAGTCTTGGACGGCGAGGAGAGTTTAATAAGCTGCTCAGAGGCATTTTCGTGGGCTGTGTGGAGCGCCCTCGACCTTATAATCTGTGGTAAGCCCGATATACACCAGTTCATAGTGATTGCTTGTAGTTGGTCGTGTGCCCAGCGACAGTAGCGATGTTTATT
Source organism: Procambarus clarkii (assembly GCF_040958095.1). Classification (NCBI taxonomy): domain Eukaryota; kingdom Metazoa; phylum Arthropoda; class Malacostraca; order Decapoda; family Cambaridae; genus Procambarus; species Procambarus clarkii. The sequence goes on along the minus strand of NC_091222.1, from coordinate 21,706,190 downwards.
TATAAGTTAGACATGCTTTAATAAGGCAGAAAGCCTGAAATAGGAGAGTGAAGAGGGAGGAGCACGGAGCGACGTCCATCCCCTCTGAGCTCTGACAGACGACTGAGGGAGCCCGGCTCCAAACGGAGGAAGACCCTCCCAGCGAGTGAGGACCGCCGCCAAGGCGAGGTGGAGTATGGACCCGCCCAAAACGGGGGAGTCCACTCTCACTGTATGTAGAGAACAGATAGAGGTTTGAGGCAAGCATATTGTGTGGTTATTTTTGTTCATGTGTTAATGGGGAACATTTTATTGGAGTGTCGATGGGTTGCAGGTTTGTCTTTGGGGAAGAAGTTGCTGAGAACTTCGAAGCCAGCCTAGATGAAGTAAATGATGAGACTCCAAGGTAGTGGAGGCGAGGACCTCGAGCTGTGAGGAGAAACAGTGAAGAGGAGTGTCACGTGCTTCTGTAGAGGTGGTGAAGCACCATAGTTGCTCGAGGAAACTTCATGGTGTAGCAGCCAAGAGAGCTGTGTGGAGGAACCTAGCAGAAGGGTGTTGCACCGTAGTTGCTCAAGGAAACTTCATGATAGCAGCCTGGAGGAGCTGCAGAGGATCCTGGTAGTGAAGCCCGGAAGAACCTAAAGATATTAGGGTAGTGAACTTCCAGAGGTGGAAGGGGATGTTCTGGTGGATTACTAGTAGGGAGTTGATAGTGTTTGGTTGTCATTAGCGTGCAAGACGCAGTGAGAGGTGAGTGACTGTTTGCATTCTTATGTCAAGGAGTGTTTTATTCTGAAGCTTAGAGTTACAGTCGTAGGCTGGATTACCTACAGATGTATGCGTTCCAGGACTGACAGTGATCGATTGATCATTGTTGTGTATCAATGAACATTTATACTGATTTATGTTATTGCATTCAAATGCTGATTTTCTATATATATATTATCTTGCTGATGGTGCAACAGTGTATGTAGACTTGATCAACTTGAGGAGGTTGATAGTATCAGGTGGTGAACCAGGAGATAGGATACCACTTGATAAGCTGATAATAGAGTTCTGATGGTGTTGGAGTGCAACCTGATTGTGATATTATAGAGTATAGGATTCATTATTATTATATGTGTGTATGTATCGTGTATGTGCTTTGTCCAGTAAATGTATCCCAATTTGCTGGTGTTTGCCCTTGTCCTAGTGAGGCTTCCCAGGAGGTAGTAAAGAAGGAGAGAGAAAGAGAGAAAGAACCAAGAACCACTGCTGTGGACAGGGTAGAAGGTAATACTAGTAAGTCATAGGGGATTGAGGGGATCACATCTGATAAGGAGAGAGTGGGGAGTCACAGCGGCTCGAGTGGGTGTGTGCACGTGACAACGAGGCTAAGTGTTGGAGCCGCATCCCCTAAACGAGTGACGTTGAGCCCCTCTCCAAGAGCCAGAAGCGCCAATGGTGATCTCCTAGTGAGGTATAAGCACTCTACCGAGTTGTGGGTTGGGTTGTCCGTAGAGAAGGATCAACGACGACAACACAACCATCCCACGACTATAATAACTATCACCACCTCTCCCCCTTCTCTATTTGGTTTTCGCAAGTGCCGCAGCACAACAGATGTCCTGGTGAACTTGGAGATCTATATTCGTACTGCTTTTGCTGCGAAGACCTCTGTTGTTGCCGTCCTTTTTGACCTGGAAAAGGCTTACGACACTACCTGGCGGTATCATATTCTGTCTCAACTTCATTCTTTTGGCCTTCGTGGGAACCTCCCTCTCTCCCTCCGGAGCTTCCTCTCTCGTCGTTCCTTTCGTGTGCGGCTTAGTACTGCTCTCTCTGCCCCTTTTCAGCAGTATGAGGGTGTTCCCCAGGGTAGTGTTCTGAGAACTACTCTTTTTCTAGTTGCCCTCAACGGTCTTCTTTCCTCTCTTCCTTCTGGCGTCTTCTCTGCTCTCTCTGTTGATGTTCTTACCCTTTGCTGTCGGGGTGATGATTCCCCTCTCCTTCAACGGCGGCTTCAACTTGCGATTGATGCCGTGTCGTCTTGGGCCACCGATCATGGCTTCAAGTTCTCTGCGTCTAAGACTTGTGCTATGACTTTTACTCGGAAGCATGTCGTTCTTCGTCCCTCTTTGTCGCTTTATGGTCAACCCATTGTGTACAGGGATTCCGCGAAGCTTTTGGGGGTTAGTCTTTGACACTCGTTTGTCTTGGTCAGTCCATATCTCTAACCTCCGAGTTGAATGCTCTAAGGCCCTTAACCTCCTTAAGGTTTTGTCCCATACTTCTTGGGGAGCGGATAGCGCACACTCCTCTATTTGCACTCCTCTCTCGTCCTGTCTAAACTCGATTATGGTTGCCCTGCATACTCTTCTGCTTCTCCTTCTACTCTTCGCCGTCTTGATGCTTTGCACCATACTGGGTTGCGTCTCAGCTCTGGTGCCTTTCGTTCGACTCCCGCCCTTAGTTTGTATGTTGACACTGGCATTCTCTCTCTTCCGGACCGCCGTGATCGCTACAGTCTTCGCTATCTTGCGCGGTCCTTCCAACATCCTTCTTCTCGCCTTTGGCGTGCATTGACTTTTCCTCCTCCTGTGGTTCCTGTTCCTCTTCATTGTCTCCCACTTTCTGTCTGGCTATCTCGCTTACAGGATTCTGTTTCTGTTCATATTTCTAATGTTTCTCCTCCTATTGTTCCTTCCTTACCTCCGTGGAGTCCCCCCCTTCCCAAGTTTTGTACGTCCTTGACTTGTATTACTAAAGCCTTTATCCCTCCTACAATTCTGAAAAGCCTCTTCCTTGAGCACTATTCTTCTCACTCCCACTCTATTTCCATCTTCACCGATGGGTCTAAGTCTGCGGACGGTGTGGGCTACTCTGTGGTTTTTCCTGACCGTACTTGTGTGTGTCGTCTCCCTTCGGAGGCTAGCGTCTTTACGGCAGAACTTTATGCTATTCTCTATGCTCTTCGTCTCTTGCTTTCTCATTCTTATTCCTCCTTTGTGGTTGTAGTTGACTCTCGTAGCGCCCTCATGGCTCTAGGGTCCTTTAATCCATTCCATCCGGTGGTCATCGAGATTCAACATTGGCTGTTTCTTATTTCTAGTAAATTTTAATCGGTAGAGTTTTGCTGGGTTTCCAGCCACATTGGTGTTTCTTTCAATGAGCGTGCGGATGCTGCCGCTAAGGAAGCTATCCGTTCTTGTCCCATCTCCCGTAAAGGTATTCCTTATTCCGACTTTTATCCTGTTATTCATTCTTCCATTCTTGCCCGTTGGCAGGGTTGTTGGTCCTCTGTGGTTGGTAACAAGCTGTGTACTCTCAAACGTTGTGTGTCCCCGTGGCCTTTCTCCTGCCACCATAACCGGCGGTGGGAAACTGCTTTGGCACGGCTACAGGTTGGTCATACTCGCTTAACCCACGGTCACTTAATGGAGCGCTGCCCTGCTCCTTATTGTCCCAATTGCGTTGCCCCTCTTACAGTTGTGCATATCCTTGTTGAATGTCCTGACTTCCAGGACGAGCGTGTGTCTTGCTTTCCGACCGTCCCTCGCGGTCACTTGTCCCTCGATAGAATTCTAGGTGAATCGGATACTTTTGATATCGTTCGCCTTATGCGTTTTTGTTCTCATATTGGCATTCTTGGTGATATTTAGCGCCCTCTGATTATTTCGCACTTTGATGGTGCTACATAGCCTTCTCGGTTTGGTGCATTCTTTTGATAATTACCTTACCTTCTTCACTCCTTTCTTTCTTTCCTTCCACATATAATTAAGGAGTACACAGAATCTATTCTTTAAAAGGGCAACCTCAAGATGGAACTTTACATACAAAACTATATGGGACAACATTTTTTAATCTCTACCGTAGCACTGAGGTGTTCCAAGCCCGGCTAAGCGTTCACTCCCGCAGTAACTAACGTGTGGGCGTGTTTGCACAATCCAATTTATTAAGAACAGTTTGGCTGTTACAATGTCTTGTCTGGCTTTGGTTATGCTCTGTATTTCGGCTTTCCTAGCAGGACACTCCGGTGAGACGGTAATATGGGCGTGTCTCCACATAGAAGACAGTGTTGGAACTAAGCTTGGCAATTCCTGTAGTAGGAAGCACGCGGAGGAAGAAACTTCAGAGGTAGTCTCGACCACTGACAGACGCAATCGTTTCGGCGTTTATCTGCACACGCTGCGGTTGGGATACCGTTTCCCAGTTGGACTTCTCAGCAGAAGTTGCACCTAACCAGACATCCAGGGCACACCTCTATAACCCCACGGGATTGACGGATACCTAATACCTGGTTTCCTGCACAGATACTGCATCTCTGCCCCTAGCTGTTGCATTTCAGGACGTAGTGGGTGCATTGGTAACATATGAAGCATTGGAATAGGCGGCAGTATCGTTCGCAGGAGATCTGATGGGGTGAGCAGGCAACAACAAAACATTTCAGGGCGATGTCGGCCGCGAGGGTAGCCTCTGTTGGAGATTTCAGGGTGATCTTTAGGGTGGGTCTTAGGTTTCCATCCTGTCTGGGGTCCGTGGCGGCGGTGCTGCTCCCCCCTCTACCCCATCACTGTGCCAGGGTGCTGTGTCCTCTCAATCCTCTCCTGATTCCATGCTTACATCCCTCTTTACGAAATTCAAGCGTACTTCTGGTCCCTCGCTGGATATCCCTAACTGGGCTGAGAATCAGTGGTTCAAAAAGTTGTCTAGTCCTTGAGGCTCAAAATACAATCATCCAGAGTCTTCAAACTGAGAATAAAGCGAACCGCGCGAACCTCCACCAACAACAACAAGAAATAACCCTTCTTCGCGAGGGTATTAGAACCTATAAGGCTAGCCAAGATCAACGCCAGCATGACTTGAATGATTTCAGTGAGGAAAACATACGTCTGAAAACTGATGAAGCCATAAAAAAACTAGAGGAAGCTCTCAACAAAATGAATATGTATCAGTACATTATCCGCCCAACATTCCATCTCCCAGGATGAACAAGACCAGCATAAGCTGCTTGACTCTGTTGTTGTGTCGTCTGTTGGAAATTTCCAACACTAATACAATACAGTTGTATTATTAATTATTACTAAAATCTACTAATTACTGTAGTAACTAAAATTAACCAACAGTAGGGTTCACATGAACTAATAATGGTATCTGTACAATAATGCTAGAATTCTTACGTAACCAAACACCAGTATTGCGACAGATTCTACCAAAATAAACACATTTATATCCAGTGTGTTAGATAATTGAGTTTGATTCTCTAAAAACAACAGTGTTCTGTGTGATAATTATTTACCGATAACCTGACTCCCAAATAATGCCAAATCGAGCGTTTCTAGTTACAACTGTTATCTGGTAATAAATTTAACGTCACACGTGAATGCCATGGAGAGAATTAAATTCATCTCCATTGCTCGTTTACCATCGTAAAACGAGCAAATAATAATATTTAACTCCCCTGAATTATAAACCCGTCATTATCCAAGCATTTTAGTCGCAATTGCGAGAAATAATATTATTCGTAGTAAATAATTTGTGTAGCAAATGCGGGACGCGGAGCGGGGCAGGGTGAGAAGCCATATTAACGAGAGAGGGTGTGGAGGCGTCGAGTTGAGAGGAAAGTCGCCAAAGTGCGGTGTGAAGACTTGTTGCGGAATTGAGCAACTCGTTTGGTGTCAGTGTCATAGGATACATTGTGGTGAATCGTCAACAAGAATTAACTTGACATTCAGCCCGGAACTTGTCAATTTGTTCCGTGTAATCCCTCGTGACTGGCCAGAGAAGCACGTCGACATCTAGGCCCAGCTAGCCACCACGTGTTCGCCATTGCGACGCTAGAGCCTGGGACGCGAGTTTCGGCAAGCTTCAACTTATACAGTGCCCTATTAGCTAAGTACACATATTCCCTTTTGATGCATCATTAGAGATTGTTTACAGCAGGGTAGCTTGTCGTCACGCCGAGCGACATAAATAAAACACATGTTAGTATATTTTATCACTCTCCATTCTCAATTTCTTGAATATAGATATTTAGCAGCCTAATATGTTGCTACGTAATATATCTTGATTTACAGCTTGCGTGTGAAGAATTCCCCGAGCTGTTACTTTCCCGTGTTATTCATCTCCCAGTGTTCCATGATGAATTCCGGAGATTCCGAGGATGATTCATGACTGATGTCTTGGAAAACGTCTTCAAGCTAAGACCCTTTTCCGTATTCAATTATTCAAATTATCTGTACTGTATTATTACTATTGATCACTGTGCACTGGATTTAACACGTGTTTATTATAATCATTAATTTCTGATATTCATAATCTATGTTCTTAGTGGTGACAAATTCTCTATTGATTCTCTAATTGGTCATAAGATTAGGTTATTACATAATGAACTGGTGTACGAACCGCACTAGTTCCTAGACATATATGAAGTTCTAGCAATAACCCCCCAATGTAGGTGTTTGAGGCTTTGATTCAAGTAAATTATTTATACAGCCCATTAATTATTCAAGTGATTATAATTTCTAGTATTTATCCATAGTTACTGGTTCCTCTAGGAATTTCAAATGATCACATTTTCTTAGTTTCCCTCTTTACTATAAAAGCGGGTGGTCCTTCGTAATTATTTTATTACTTTAATAATTAAATAAATAGTCAAGCCCCAAATGTCCCACAATATGGTCCTTCGAACTGGATAAACATAAATTATAAATATACATACTAATTAGTAATAACTAATCACTGTGTGATGTAGTCTAGACTAACCATTTTAATTAATTGTGTCTACCAACAGTGTAACCCATAGGTTAGCCTAAGTCACACCAATTCATTGCTACTTTCACCTCATGTATAAGGTAGCACTCGTGGGACACAGTTAATTGCCCACAAAACTTGGGCCTACACTTCATAATGAAGTAAATCTTTAGGTCACCAGGAGCAACAGCTCATAACTTGTATATTAATCACTAACACCAATTATGTGTTAACTATTTGGGCTATACAAATATTTCAATATATGACTGTCAGCAGACTGTCCATTATAGCCTGAATTCATTCCATAATTACTGATTCACTCAAGTCAGTGGATCATTATCATTTAGGATCCAGTACACTAAGATAAATTACTGATTCCATACTAGTTAATTATTACTAACCCTGATAACATTTTATTCCACAATTAGGAGTACATTCAGGAGTTAGATATTATTTACGGCAGTAGAATACTTGCCAAACACAATTAATTCTCTTGTGTTCATTTAATTTCTTATACACATAATTCTACCAGTGTATATATTATATAAAACTATAAAATCCAAAAAACCCAAAAATACAGCACAATTATTTGCACATTACTGCACCACAATATAATTGCCAACCTTTATTAGGTAGCAATTAAGGCTGTGATTGTGCTGAATTTGGCACAAACACAGACTAAATAAATTTGTAGTTTCTGAAGGTAGAAATTCTCACGACTAGGCTTGAGCTAGTTAGTGACACATATATATTATTCATTTTTGTGCTGACCCTATCAAGGGTGGGATTAACCATTTATTGTGTAATTATATTTATTGCATATTTCTATGTACATCTTTGAGTGTTACTGTAAGTTCACTACCCATCCAAGGCTGATTTTGAAGAGCTAAGCTAAGGAACACCTGTAGTGAGACCAAGGTACCACTCAAATCTTAGTTGCTTATTATTAGGTAGGTAGCTAACCTCTAAATGAGGTAAATTACAACCAGCCTCAAGAAAATATCAGGCTGTCAATAATTATACCTGCTCTACATCAAGGAGCAGACACCATAGCTGTACAAGTAGCTATATAAGCCCTATAAGGCTCAAATTTACCACAAGAATGACTCCTCTAGAAAGGAATGCAAGATTCTTGACAATTCTTAAAGTTCACCTAGGAGAACTGCTTATCAGATGTGACAACTGTATAGAAACTAACCCAGTTGACGTCTACAGACTAGTAAGTTCCACAAGGATCGCTAACCAAAAATATGATTATATAAAGACTGTAATCGAGTCTCATAGGAATTTACTCCAGGTCGGTCATACTGACTCAGACAAATTACGTCTGACAGAATCTGATCTTGATGACTATGAACGTAGCGTTCAAAACAGGTTAAACCGATATAAAAGGGTGCTTGCGAGACAAGATATTCCCGAGTGGATAGAACAGATCATTAATAGACCTACACCCGAGCAAGCACCCAGCTCAGATGAAATACTTGAGCTACCTCAAGATGAGGAGAATCCTCTAATCAATACTGATCACTATACAGAATCAACAACTAAAGTTCAACCTTCATTTTCTAACCTCTCATCTAATACAACTTCACGTGATGATTTGTTTACAGAGTCTGATCAATTTTAAAATAAATAAATAAATAAATATGTTTATTCAGGTAAGGTACATACAGTACATACATACAAGTGATGTTACATTAATGGATTGATATATAGATAGAGCTAGTACATACAATGCCTAAAGCCACTATTACGCAATGCGTTTCGGGCAAGAAAAACATTAATATCTAGAACTTAATACTAATTGAGCATAAAGAATAAAAAGTGTTGAGAACAAATACAAATAAAGATAAAAAAAAAAGGGGGGGGGAACATGACTGAAAAAACAGCACAAATACAATAGGTTGACAAACAGTGTTGATTAAACAAAAAAAATTACAGACATGGGTTGACAATAGAGGAGTGAGGTAGGTTACAGGGAATTTATTAGGTAGTGTTTAGTTTTTATCTTAAACTGGTTGAGAGAGGTACAGTCTTTAACATGGTTGGGAAGGTCATTCCACATTCTGGGTCCCTTGATTTGTAGAGCATTTCTAGTTTGATTAAGTCGTACTCTAGGAATATCAAAACTGTATTTATTTCTGGTGTGGTGCTCATGGGTTCTGTTACAACCTTCAATGAAGCTTTTGAGGTCAGGATTGGCATTACAGTTCAGCGTTTTATATATGTATAATACACAAGAGAGAATGTGCAGTGACTTAATATCTAACATATTCAGAGATTTGAGTAAGGGTACCGAGTGATGTCTGGGGCCAGAGTTGGATATTGTCCTAATAGCAGCTTTGTGTTGGGTAATAAGAGGACGTAAATGATTTTGGGTAGTAGAATCCCAAGCACAAATACCATAGTTGAGGTATGGATAGATGAGGGAGTAATAGAGAGTAACCAGGGCAGGGCAGGGTACATAATATCTGATCTTAGAAAGAATGCCAACAGTTTTCAAACTTTTTTTGATATATTTAGAATGTGACCCTGGAAATTCAGCTTGTGGTCGATGAGAACGCCAAGGAATTTGCCATCTAATTTGTTACAAATTTGGGTATTGTTTATTTTGAGATTTATCTGATTAGAGGATTTATTGCCAAACAGAATATAAAACGTTTTGTCAATGTTAAGGGTGAGTTTGTTGGCAGTTAGCCAAAGATGGACTTTCTCTAGCTCAGTATTTACTGTGGCATTTAGAGCAAGGGGGTCAGGACTGGAGTAAATGAAGGTTGTGTCGTCAGCAAATAGAATTGGTTTCAGGTGTTGGGAGGCATTTGGAAGGTCATTAATGTAGATGAGAAAGAGGAGAGGGCCAAGTATGCTGCCCTGAGGAACACCAATGTTGATGGGTAGGGTGGGAGAAATTGTATTATTCACAGAAACATACTGGAGCCTGTCAGTAGGATAAGATTTGAGGTATTGCAGGGAGTGTCCTCTGACTCCATAATGATGTAATTTAAGAAGGTTTTGATGGTTGACAGTGTCAAAAGCCTTACGCAGGTCCACAAATAACCCAACAGGAAACTCCTTTTTATCAAGAGCTGCATGAATTAAGTTAATCATACTAATAAGTGCATCGTTAGTGCTTTTTTTGGGTCTGAAGCCATATTGACAAGAGCTAAGTATATTGTGTTTGGCTAGAAAAGAGTAAAGCTGCTTGTAGATTAGCTTTTCGAATATTTTTGAAAAATTAGGCAGGATTGATATAGGTCTGTAGTTGTTAACATCTGTGAGATCACCACATTTGTGGACAGGGGTTACTCTTGCTTTTTTTAGAATGTCAGGAAAGGTTTGGAGTTCAAGTGACTTGTTGAAGAGCAATGCAATAGCAGGGGCTAGAGATCTGGAGGTTTTTTTGTAAATTAAAGTTGGTATCTCCTCGAGGGCACTAGACTTGGTTTTAAGGGAAAGGATTATTTCATTGACATCAGTGGAACTAGTAGGGTTTAGGTACAGAGACTGTGGATAGTTACCTGTAAGATAGTCCTTAACATCAGTACAGGAAGATGGAATATCATTTGCAAGGGATGACCCAATGGAAGAGAAGAACCTATTGAACTCAATAGCAGAATCAGAGGCTGAAAGCTGACCAGCGTTATTGGAAAGGAGTGTTGGTTTGTTATTTTACTTTATAAAATTTTACTCTTAAATCTAATCTTACCCTATTCCATTTATATTTTAAATTTATTTGTATTGATCTGTCATTTATTGAAATCAATTATTGATCTCATTTTTGTTCTTTTAATTAAGTTCATACTAATTATAAGTTAAAACTAAGCTTAATAAAATTTATTATCTTTAAGATTATTTTACTTTACAATTATCATTTGTCAAATTTTCTTATATATTCATCTTGACAGTCTCTACTGATTTTTTGTTCTCTCCACCAAACTTGTGTATCCTCCATGGCTTTCTAGTGACCTTAATTCTACCTCTAATTGTTTCAATTCTTTGTTTACTTGCATTTATTGTTGTCTTGCCATAATTATTCTCTAATTTAGCAGACTCAATACTTTTTAAGCTCTTATTGTATTGTTGTGTTTTGCTATAATTACTTTCTATTTTACAGCAGATTTGTCTTTCATCTGTTCATGTAATTGCTTATCTTATTGTATCGTGACATTCTTTTCTATATTGATATATATTATCTGTCTATTGTTACTTACAGTGTACCTGAGAGTACCTGTAAGCAATCTACCTCATTTTTTCATTTTTGCTCAACTTTTTTTTTTTTGTATTGCTTAGTCTTGTTTATATTTTTGTTTTGTATATCTATATCTTGTGTTTTGTATAGTCCATGTTTATATGTTTTTTTCTGTAATCTCATTTATTACCTAGGTTGCCTAGCCTAGCCATACTCCCTTACTCCATTGTACCCCTGTAAGCCCCTTTTGTGTTTGTTTGGTACAGTATTGTGTACATTTTTTTCTTTTTTTTTCTCTTGTTTTTCCTGCAATCAGCTTTTTTTATGCAGTCAAGTATAGACCCAGAACTTAACCTTTTATCCACTATCTATGACAATAATCACTTTAATGATCTAAATTGCAGATATTTTGCAGCACATGATGTAAACAATGTATTAACTCATAATCACAATATCTCTGTAATCAATTTGAACGTTAGATCCCTAGGTAAACACTTCGATGATGTTAGTGTCTTGATTGAAGCTATTGACAACAAATTCTCTTTTATTATACTTACTGAAACATGGTTGAAAGAGGATACTACTCAACTCTTTAACATGCCTAACTACTCAGCAATCCACAACTGTCGTCAACTTCAGAGAGGTGGTGGCACTGCTCTTTACTACCACCAAGAACTAACATGCTTAAAAGAAATTAGAACTAGAGACTGCTATGGAGAGTATATCTTCGCCAGCTTCAGAGTCAAGGGTGCCGAGTCTATCCTATCTGTGGGTGCAGTTTATAGAATTCCTAACACTGATGTGTCCGAATTCAACTCAAACCTTAGAAATCTAATACTTGATAACAGACTGAACAAAAACCACCTAATTATCGCAGGGGACTTTAATATTGACCTCTGCGAGCCAGAACACCCTACTGCTGTTAGCTTCCTCAACTGTATGAATTCCTGCTTCCTCATACCCTTAATCACTAGACCTACTAGAATCACTGATAGCACTGCCACGACTCTAGATCACATCTGGACAAACATAACCTCTCCGCTTACTTCAGGTATAATCACCGATAGCACTACAGACCATTACCCCACATTTCTCTTAACTAACATTAGCAAACCACCTCTTGAGTCAAGAGAGATACGTTTTAGACTACACAATGAAACTGCTATAGACAATTTTATAACTGCTACTGATAATGTCAACTGGGAGTCCGAGTTAGGTAACATAGAGGACATCAACCTAGCAGTTCAATCTTTTCTTCAAAAAACTCTTAGCCTTTATAATACCCACTGTCCTATGCTTACAAAACAAGTCACAACCAAAAGGCTTAACAATCCCTGGCTTACAAAGGGAATCCCCCTCCCCTTCCGGCCCGTTGGCGTCGTGAGGGGGCTTGGTGGACGGCTGCCGGAGTGTGATGCTCCGTTGGGCAGTCCTCTGTCCTTTTCTGGCCTTGCACTCCTGCTGCTGTCTTCTCCAATTGTGCCGGATCGCTTTTCCTTTTCCTTATGTTTCGTTTTTCTCCCCCCTCTTCTCCTATCTGCTTGTCGTTTCCTGCCGACCTTTTGCTTGTTTTGGATTATTTCTTTGGACTTCTTCTATTTTGACGCCCGGGTGCTTGAGGAGGCATACTCTTGCACCCGTAGAACTGTAGTACCCGACGTCTCGAGCGAGGGGAACCTTTTATTGTCAATCCCCCTTTCGTCGCTGAACCCGATCTCGACGGACTGACGGTTCTTAAGGTGGCGTTTGTGGGGCGTATACTCACGACGCACCCCTAGGGGGCCCCGGCATGATCAGCGATAGCTTCCTGTTGGGTGTCCTGCCTCTAATTGTGGCTCCATGGTGGGTATGGGGGCACATTCGTGGATGAATTTGTCACTTTTCGTCTCTATGTCGTTGAATGTTTCCGTTGTACCCTCTCAGGCTCGTGGGGTGGGCGACCAAGCCCCCGAGTCGGCCTGTATTGGAAGACCAGGCTCTGTAGCTCCCGCTGCGTTGGGCCCCGACCTTGCTCCTCCTTTGACCGTCCTGACTTCTTCCCCCAGCTCCCCTCCCTCCTCTGAGGTTGGGTCGAGCCTCCAGCCCCCGGTGGTGACCACTTCGTCCCCTGGTGTGGCTAAGTCTTTCGTTGTGACTACTGCGCCTTTTGACCCCTCTCTCTCTAGGGGTTCTCAACGCCGTTCGCGCCCCAACCGCACTCGCTCGATTCCTTCCCGTGCTGATGCGTATCAGGCCTTGTTTGGTCCTGCTTCATGGGCCAAATACTTTGATCTCCTCCCTCTTGATTCTGCGCCTCCTGACGATTTCTCCCTCCATCGGCATCTTGTAGATTCCGTGGATGCGTGTGTTACTTTCAACCCCACTCGTCTCGGTACACGTGTCGTTGCTGCTCCTTCTCAGGATGCGGCTTCCCGCTTGGCTGCCTTATCTTGCCTTGGCGAGATCCCTGTTCGGGTCTCCAAGAACGTTCAGATGAATTCCAGTGTTGGCACTATTCTCCTCCCACCCCATGTTGCAACCGGTGTTCGGAATCTGCAGGATTGCCACGATGATATTCGGCATATCCTTGATGCCCAAGGCCATTCTGTCCTCCAGGTTGACTCGTTTACTCGTCCCCCTCGTGGTCGTCGCCGTCAACCCCTTCGCGTTGTGAAGATCACCTTTGATGGTAGGACCCTTCCATCCTCTGTCATTCTTGCTGGTGCTAGGTGCTCTGTCCAGGAGTATATTCCTTCTCCTCGACTTTGTAATAAGTGCTGGAGGTTTGGGCATGGTGCCCTCCGCTGCTCTGGGACTGTCTCTCTCTGTCCTTTGTGTGGGAGTGAAGGTCACTCTAAGTCGGAGTGCACTTCTCCCCAAGCTCGCTGCCTCAACTGCGGTGAGGCCCATCCTACGTTCTCCCGTGCCTGTGTCCATTACAAGCTTGAGGCGGCCGTCCTTAACCTGAAGCACCGGGAGCGTTTGTCTTTTCCTGAGGCGAGGCGCCAGGTTCGCCGGCTCCCGCCTTATACTAACATCTCTTATGCTCGCGTGTTGCGCTCTTCCTCTCCTCGTCCTTCCCCCCTTCCTCAGACTCTCAACCGTTTCCGGGCCTTGGACCCTGATACGCCCACTGCCCCCTCCTCTGTTCCTTTGAGTTCTTTCCCGAGGGGTCCCCCTCCTGGTCCTCTGTCTGGGGTTCCCCTTCTTTCAACCCGGTCTGTCATGTCTCCTGTGTCTTCTTCCTCGTCCCCCTCCGATCCTCCTTCCCATCCTCTTCCTCCATCTATCGGCTCTCCCCGCCGCCTGTCGGTGCAGGCGGATGTCCATCGCTCTCCTAACGGCCGTCGTGTGTGCTCTCGTTCGGCTTCTCCTGTTGAGACACTGGAATCCGTTGCCCGGTACGTAGTTGCTGGGACACCTGTCTCTTTAAGTCAGAAGCGTAAGCCTGGCTCCTCTCCTTCCTCTTCCCCGGCGGGTAAGAAGGCTTCGCTTTCTTCCTTAGCTCCTACTTCTGGCTCTGTTGCTCCTTCCCCTCCCGTTTCAGTGGTTGCGCCCCCTGTTCCTGCTATGGAGGTTTCTTTGGCCCCTGCTTCCCTTTCGGTTGCTGCTCTTGCTGGGGTGCGCTCCCCTCTTTCTACTCCCCCTCTTCCTACTCCCCCTCTTCCTACTGCTGTCCTTGACTGCTCCTCTCCGTTGTCTCCTCCTCTTCCTCCTCCTCCTCCGGACCCCGCCCGCCCACCTCTGATCTGTTCTCCCGTTTCCTTCCCTCCGTCTTTGCTCAGTTTACCCATGCCCCCTAACCCTGACTTTGCTGACCCTGATCCCGACCCTGATATTCTTTAACGTGCTCTGTTGCTCTTTCGCCTTTGTTTCTTCCTTGTTCTCTGTTTTTGTCCTTTCTCTTCTCGTCGTTGTCCATTCTTCAATGGAACGTTCGAGGTTATTACGCCAATTTCCTCGAACTCCAACTTCTGATTTCGCGGTTTTCGCCCCTTTGTGTCTGTCTCCAGGAGCCAATGCTTGGTGCTCGTCCTGGTCGTTTTCGTGGCTATTCCTTTCTCTCCCCCCCCCCCCAGCCATTGCTGGGGCTTCTAATTCTTCTGCTCTCTTGATTCGTGCAGATGTTCCCTTTGTTCCTTTACTTTTTCCTTCGCCTCTCCATTGTTCTGCTGCTCGTATCTTTGTGGGGAAATGGTACACAGTTTGTTCCATTTATCTCCCCCCGAGTGTCCCGCTCTCTCTTCCTGATTTGAAACACCTCCTAGACTCCTTGCCGGAGCCTGTGCTCCTGCTGGGTGACTTCAATTGTCGTCATTCTCTTTGGGGTGACGTTCTGACGAATACCCGGGGTCGCCTCCTTGAGCCGTTTCTCCTCTCTTCTTCCCTGTCTCTTCTGAATTCTGGTGAGCCCACTCATTTGGACTCTCGAACTCGCACCCTTTCTTGTCTTGATCTTTCTCTCTGCTCTTCTTCTCTTTACTTAGATTTCACATGGCAGGTTCTTGATGACCTCCATGGAAGTGATCATTTCCCCATCCTTGTTTCCTTTTTCTCTTTTCGCCCTTCCCTCTCTTTCCCTAGGTGGCAGTTTGCTAAGGCGGACTGGACCCTATTTTCCCTCAGTGCTACTCTCTCTGACCTCTCCCTTCTGCCCCTCTCTCGCGCTCTCCTCCTTTTTCATGACACTGTCTTCGACGCTGCCCTCCGCTCTATTCCTCGCTCTTCCTCTCGAGGTCCACGGAAGTGCGTTCCCTGGTGGAATGCGGACTGTGCTCGGGCTGTCCGCTGTAAGCGTGCAGCCTGGAAGAAGCACCGCCGTAGGCAGACGACCGATTCTTTTCTTTTCTTTCGGAAAGCGAGTGCGGTGGCCCGTAGGGCCATCCGTACGGCTAAACGTGAATGTTGGGCATCTTATGTCTCGACAATTACGTCCGAAACCCCTCTGGCCCAGATCTGGAAGCGTATCCGCAAGATAGCGGGTAAGTTCGTTCCCGATGTTTCACCGGTCCTTCACCTCCATGATACTCTTGTGGCGGACCCGTTGCAGGTCACTTCCGATCTGGGTTCCCACTTTTCTTCTGTTAGCTCTGGTCTTCATCTTCCCCAATCTTTCCTTCTTCGTAAACCTGTCCTTGAGTCTCGTCCTTTAGATTTCTGCACTCATCTTCAGCTTCCCTATAATGATCCCTTCTCTCTCTCTGAACTTCGTTCTGCCCTGGCCCTCTGCGGTTCTACGGCGGCGGGCTCCGATGGTATTCATTATGAGATGCTTCGCCATCTCCCTCCGAGCACGTCTCAGTATTTACTGAGTCTGTATAATCGGATCTGGGAGTCGTCGTCAGTCCCTGAGGACTGGCTCGATGCCGTTGTCCTCCCTGTTCGCAAACCGGGGTCTCTGGGTACTTCCCCTAAGGACTTTCGCCCTATTGCTCTCACAAGTTGTGTCTGCAAACTCTTTGAACGTATGGTTAACGTTCGTCTGATGTGGTTCCTGGAACACCGTCACCTCCTCTCCCCTTCTCAATTTGGTTTCCGCAAGTGCCGCAGCACGACAGATGTCCTGGTGAACTTGGAGGTCTATATTCGTACTGCTTTTGCTGCGAAGACCTCCGTTGTTGCCGTCCTTTTTGACCTAGAAAAGGCTTACGACACCACTTGGCGTTATCATATCCTATCTCAACTTCATTCTTTTGGCCTTCGTGGTCATCTCCCTCTCTTTCTCCGCAGCTTCCTCTCTCGTCGTTCCTTTCGGGTGCGCCTTGGTACCGCTCTGTCTCCCTCTTTTCAGCAATACGAAGGTGTGCCCCAGGGTAGTGTTCTGAGCACTACTCTTTTTCTGGTTGCCCTCAATGGTCTTCTTTCCTCTCTTCCTTCTGGTGTCTTCTCCGCTCTCTATGTCGATGATCTTACCCTTTGTTGTCAGGGTGATGATTCGCCTCTCCTTCAACGCCGGCTTCAACTTGCAATTGATGCCGTGTCGTCTTGGGCCACAGGTCATGGCTTCAAGTTCTCTACTTCTAAGACTTGTGCCATGACTTTTACGCGGAAACGGGTTGTTCTTCGTCCCTCTTTGTCACTTTATGGTCATCCCCTTGAATACAAAGATTCCGCGAAGCTTTTGGGGTTATTCCTTGACACTCGTTTGTCTTGGTCTCCCCATATCTCTTACCTCCGTGTTGAGTGCTCTAAGGCCCTTACCCTCCTTCGGGTCTTGTCCCATACTTCTTGGGGGGCAGATAGGCGCACTCTCCTTGCTTTACATTCCTCTCTCGTCCTGTCTAAGCTCGATTATGGTTGCCCTGCTTACTCGTCTGCTTCTCCTTCTACTCTTCGCCGTCTTGATGCTTTGCACCATACTGGGTTGCGCCTCAGTTCTGGTGCCTTTCGTTCGACTCCCGTCCTTAGCTTGTATGTTGACACTGGCTTCCTGTCTCTCCAGGACCGCCGTGATCGCTACTGTCTTCGCTATCTTGCGCGGTCCTTGCAACATCCTTCCTCTCGCCTCTGTCGTGCTTTAACTTTTACCCCTCCTGCGGTTCCTGTTCCTCTTCACCACCTCCCTCTTTCTGTCCGGTTATCTCGCCTACAGGATTCTCTTTCCGTTCGTATTTCTGGTGTTTCTCCTCGTGTTGTTCCTTCTTTGCCCCCGTGGAGGGTCCCTCTTCCGCGGTTTTGTACATCCTTGACTCGTATCACTAAAGCTTTTACCCCTCCTACGGTTCTAAAACGCCTTTTCCTCGAGCACTTTTCTTCTCACTCCCGCTCCGTTTCTGTCTTCACCGATGGGTCTAAGTCAGCGGACGGTGTTGGCTACTCTGTTGTTTTTCCTGATCGCACTCATATGTGTCGCTTGCCTCCGGAGACTAGCATCTTTACAGCGGAACTTTATGCTATTCTCTATGCTCTTCGTCTCCTGCTTTCTCGTTGTCAGTCTTCCTTTGTGGTTGTTGTTGACTCTCGTAGTGCCCTCATGGCTCTCGGGTGCTTTAATCCAGTTCATCCAGTAGTTGTCGAGATCCAGCATTGGCTGTTTCTCGTTCACAGTAAATTTAAGTCGGTTGAGTTTTGTTGGGTTCCCAGCCATATTGGCGTGTCTTTAAATGAGCGTGCGGATGCTGCCGCTAAGGAAGCTGTCCGCTCTTGTCCCATCTCTCGTAAAGGCATTCCGTATTCCGACTTTTACCCGGTTATCCATTCCTCAGTCCTTACCCGTTGGCAGGCTTCTTGGTTGTCTGTTACTGGTAACAAGCTACGTACTCTTAAATGTTGTTTCCTCGTGGCCGTCCTCCTTCCACCGTAACCGGCGGTGGGAAACAGCTCTGGCGAGGTTGCGTATTGGCCATACTCGCTTAACCCATGGTCACTTGATGGAGCGCCGCCCTGCTCCTTATTGTCCTAGTTGCATTGTCCCTCTTACGGTCGTGCATGTCCTTCTTGAATGTCCTGACTTCCAGGACAAGCGTGTGTCTTGCTTTCCGACCGCCCCTCGCGGTCACCTGTCCCTCGATAGAATTCTTGGTGACTCGGATACTTTTGATATCGTTCGCCTTATGCGTTTTTGTTCTCGTATTGGCATCCTTGGTGATATTTAGCGCCCTCTGATTATTTTGCGTATTTGATGGTGCTACATAGCCTTCCCGGTTTGGTGCCTTCTTTTGATAATTACTTACTTACTTACTTACAAAGGGAATACTTAAATCTATTAATAAAAAACATGACCTTGAGAAGAAGTATAGGTTAGGAATTGTCTCCAAAGAATTCTCAAAGAATTACTCATTATTGCTATCTAAGATAATTTGACGAGCCAAAACTAAATACTACGAAGATAAATTTACCCAAATAAAGAGCAACATTAAACAAACTTGGAGAACAATTTCACAAATATTGGGATCAAAGAAGTCTTTAAATAACAAACCGACTCTCCTGTCTAATAACGATGGTCAGCTTTCAGCCTCTGATTCTGCTATTGAGTTCAATAGGTTCTTCTCTTCCATTGGTTCATTCCTTGCTAATGATATTCCATCTTCCAGTACTGACATTAAGGACTATCTTACAGGGAACTATCCCCAGTCTCTGTACCTAAAGCCTATTAATTCCATTGACGTCAATGAGATAATCTTTTCCCTTAAAACCAAGTCTGGTGCCCTTGAGGAGATACCAACTTTAATCTACAAAAAAGCCTCCAGATCTTTAGCCCCTGCTTTTGCTTTGCTCTTTAACAAGTCACTTGAACTCCAAACCTTTCCAGATATTCTAAAAAAAAGCGAGAGTAACGCCTGTCCACAAATGTGGTGATCTCACAGATGTTAACAACTACAGACCTATATCAATCCTGCCAAACTTGTCAAAAAATTTTGAAAAACTAATCTATAAGCAGCTTTACTCATATCTAGCCAAACTCAATATACTTAGCCCTTGCCAATATGGCTTCAGGCCCAAAAAAAAACACTAACGATGCACTTATTAGTATGCTTAACTCGATTCATACAGCTCTTGATAAAAATGAGTTCCCTGTTGGGTTATTTGTGGACCTGCGTAAAGCATTCGATACTGTCAACCACCAAAACCTTCTTCTTAAATTACATCATTATGGTGTCAGAGGACACTCCCTACAATACCTCAAATCCTACCTTACTGACAGGCTCCAATGTGTGTCTGTGAATAATACAATTTCTCCCACCCTACCCATCAACATTGGTGTTCCCCAGGGCAGCATACTTGGCCCTCTCCTCTTTCTCATCTACATTAATGACCTTCCAAATGCCTCCCAACACCTCAAACCTATTCTATTTGCTGACGACACAACCTTCATTTACTCCAGTCCTGATCCCCTTGCTCTAAATGCCACAGTAAATACTGAGCTAAATAAAGTCCATCTGTGGCTAACTGCCAACAAACTCACCCTTAACATTGACAAAACTTTCTATATTCTGTTTGGCAATAAATCCTCTAATCAAATAAATCTCAAAATAAACAATACCCAAATTTGTAACAAATTAGATGGCAAATTCCTTGGCATTCTCATTGACCACAAGCTGAACTTCCAGGGACACATTCTAAACATATCAAAAAAAGTTTCAAAAACTGTGGGCATTCTCTCTAAGATCAGATATTATGTACCACGCCCTGCCCTGGTGACTCTATTACTCCCTTATCTATCCATATCTCAACTATGGTATTTGTGCTTGGGGCTCTACTACCCAAAATCACTTACATCCTCTAATTACTCAACAGAAAGCTGCTATTAGGACAATATCCAATTCTGGTCCCAGACATCACTCGGTACCCCTACTCAAATCTCTGAATATGTTAGACATTAAGTCACTGCACATTCTCTCATGTGTATTATACATATATAAAACGCTAAACTATAATGCCAATCCTGATCTCAAAAGCTTCATAGAAGGTTGTAACAGAACCCATGAGCACCACACCAGAAATAAATACAGTTTTGATATTCCTAGAGTACGACTTAATCAAACCAGAAATGCTCTACAAATCAAGGGGCCCAGAATGTGGAATGACCTTCCCAACCATGTTAAAGACTGTACCTCTCTCAACCAGTTTAAGTTAAAAACGAAGCTATACCTAATAAATTCCCTGTAACCTACCTTACCCCTCTATTGTCAACCCATGTATGTTTTTTGTTTTTTTTGTTTTTCAAATCAACGCTGTTTGAATGTAATTTTCTGTAATAATTTGTAATTGTATTTGTGGTGCTTTTTCAACAATGTTCCCCCCTCTTTTACCTCTATTTTTATTTTGTACTTAAAGCATTTTTTTCTTTTTACCCATTAGTTTTAAGCTTTAGTCATTAGTGTTTTTTCCTGCCCGAAACGCTTTGCGTAATAGTGGCTTTAAGCATTGTACGTACTAGCTCTATCTATAAAGCCAACAAACTTTGTAAAATCTCTATGTATGTACCTTTACCTAAATAAAAATTATTATTATTATTATTATTATTTAAAATCTTCTTTGATCCCAATATGTGAAACTGTGCTCCAAGTTTTTTTAATGTTGCTCTTTATTTGGGTAAATTTATCTTCATAGTATTTAGTTTTGGCTCGTCTAATTATTTTAGATAGCAATAACGAGTAATTCTTTGAGAATTCTTTGGAGACTGTTCCTAGCCTATACTTCTTCTCAAGGTCGTGTTTTTTGTTAATGGATTTAAGTATTCCCTTTGTAAGCCAAGGATTGTTAAGTCTTTTGCTTGTGACTTGTTTTGTAAGCATAGGACAGTGGGTGTTATAAAGGCTAAGAGTTGTTTGAAGAAAAGATTGCACTGCTAGGTTGATGTCCCCTATGTTACCTAACTCGGACTCCCAGTTGACATTATCAGCAGCAGTTATAAAATTGTTTATAGCAGTTTCATTGTGCAGCCTAAAGCTTAACTCCCTTGTCTCTAGAGGTGGTTTGCTAATGTTAGTTAAGAGAAATGTGGGGTAATGGTCTGTAGTGCTATCGGTGATTATACCTGAAGTAAGCGGAAAGGTTATGTTGGTCCAGATGTGATCTAGAGTCGTAGCAGTACTATCAGTGATTCTAGTTGGTCTAGTGATTAAGGGTATGAGGAAGCAGGAATTCATACAGTTGAGGAAGCTAACAGCAGTAGGGTGTTCAGGTTCGCAGAGGTCAATATTAAAGTCCCCTGCGATAATTAGATGGTTTTTGTTCAATCTGTTATCTAGTATTAGATTTCTAAGGTTTGAGTTGAATTCAGACACATCAGTGTTAGGAATTCTATAGACTGCACCCACAGACAGGACAGACTCGGCACCCTTGACTCTGAAACTGGCGAAGATATACTCCCCACAGCAGTCTCTAGTTCTAATTATTTTTAAGCATGTTAGTTCTTGGTGGTAGTAAAGAGCAGTACCACCACCTCTCTGCATTTCACGACAGTTGTGAATTGCCGAGTAGTTAGGCATGTTAAAGAGTTGAGTATTATCCTCTTTCAACCACGTTTCAGTAAGTATAATAAAAGAGAATTTGTTGTCAATAGTTTCAATCAAGGCACTAACATCATCGAAGTGTTTACCTAGGGATCTAACGTTCAAGTTGATTACAGAGATATTGTGATTATCTGTTAATACATTGTTTACATCATGTGCTGTAAAATATCTGCAATTTTGATCATTGAAGTGATGATTGTCATAGATAGTGGATAAGAGGTTTAGTTCTGGGTCTATACTTGTCTGCATAAAAAGGCTGTTTGCAGGAAAACAAGGCAAGAATGGCAAATTACAAAATAGAAAACAAAGAAAAAAGTAGATTAAAAATTCTAAAGTAAAATAAACTTAATGGTAATTTTAAGTAAAAAGAAAAAAAAATTAATGGGAACTAGGAATGTAAAAAATTAACTGGAATAATTAATAACAATAGATGACCAAAAAAGTAAAAAAAAAAAAAAAAAAAAAAAAAAAAAAAATTAAGAAATCTATAAGATGAAAAGCTTGCTTACTATACTATTATAAGTACACTATAGTTGAATACTAAAGTTACACTGAAACAAACTGAGGTAGTTTAAATAGAGATACACTTAGGAACACTAGATAATGAAGTTAATACTAGAGGACACAGGCAAAGCTAGTGTACTATGGAACATGGGAGTAAAAAGAAAAAAAAAGACAATAATAAAGATGACAATATTATTATTTTTGTTTTAACTGAAGAGTTTTCAGACAGCTCTTCTCAATGTTCCCTGGATTCTATAAGTTCAATACATGAGGCTACTGAATTAGCTAGCTCCTCACAGGAACCCAGAGAAACAAGTGAAGCTGCAGATGAAACTCTTAGTGAAGCTGCAATAATCAGTGAATCTGAACCAGAAAATGATAAAGCTAATGCTGCAACAGCAACCGAAGTTGTAATTAAAGCTGAGACTAAGCAAGAAGCCTTAAGCAACACGAATAATGGTCACAATTGCTCACACCAGCCTTCTAAAGTAAGTGCTAACAATGAGAAGACTATTATAAACCTTGTACACCAATTATTAGATTTATCTTCACCAGAACAATCAGTTGACTCTATACAAGCCTTTAGTTTTCAGCTTGAGTCACTGTTAAATTCCTTCAGTAAAGAGGTGGATCACCTAACTGCTGAGTGGATGACTAAAATTATCATCCAAAGAAAATTGTCTGGTGACACACTTAATAAGTTATATGTATACCAGAATGGTAATACCCTGTCAATGCAGGATATATTTACAGGTTTGCGCAATATAAGTAATAATACAACAAACCAGGCACTTAATGCTTCATCTGAATGCACCAAAACTGTACCCACATCAGTTTCCTTATCTGAAACTCCTAAAGTGACACTGTCAATAGGTAATAAGGGTACTAATAATCAATGTAATGACAAGGAGTCAAACACTGATTCATCAGTAAGGCCTAAGAGCCCCACAGGTGCTCCTAAGAGACCTAATAGTCCAAAGAGCACTCCCCATAATTCCACAGGTGCTCCTAAGAGACCTAATAGTCCAAAGAGCACTCCCAGTATCTCCACAGGTGCTCCTAAGAGACCTAATAGTCCAAAGAGCACTCCCAAGAGCCCAGTAATGGCTCCCCAGAGTACACCAAGTACTCACAAGAGAATAAATAACAAGCAAATGCAAGCAGCAAAACCATCACAACCTACAAGTACTGTTTTACCTAAACCGGTAACCCCTAAACGAGCTGTAGGATTGGGAATGTGTGGGGAATGTGCTTGTTTTGCAATCAAAAACATTCTCTGTACAAATGTACTAATTACCCTAATAGAGACACAAGAGTCAGACGACTCAAACAGTTACACAAATGTACTAGGTGTCTCAAATCACATAATGTTAATAGCTGTGAAACCCCACTGAACACCTGCAATAGGTGTAGAAGGGGCAAGCATCATGTTGCACTGTGCAAATTAGTTAGGACAAATTATGTCAATCCTAGAATAGGAGGTAGAGAATCTACACCAGTACAGTGCTGCAAGGTGCGAGATGTGTACAGCGTAACTTCACAAGCATCTCAAGTGGATGCTGCTTTGCCTACTGCCCAACTTCAAGTGAAGAACAGAGGAGCCAAGATCACCACACGTGGACTATTTGATCAAGGTTCCCAGAGAACTTTCATTACTCAGAAAGCAGCAGAGGCATTCAATTTACAACCAATCAGACAGGTAAAATTAAACTTGTCAGGGTTCATGATAAATCGAGGAACCCATGAATACTCAGTAGTTCAATCGCTTGTACGACTAGGTAGTCATGCCAAGGCTGTCCAAGCCATTGTTGTAGATCAAATACCTTTAGACTTAAATATTAAGGGTCTGGGGTACACAGCCCACTTCCTGCAGGAACGTGAAATTAATTTGGCTGACAACAAGTTAACATCTGACCGCCTTAACAATGTAGATGTACTAGTAGGAGCGGACTACTATTACCAGTTCATAACTGGACATGTTAAACGATTGGGAATGAATATGCTCCAATCTGCAGGTGGCTACTTACTTACAGGTAAAGTTCTGAATGTGAACAAGCCTAAGCCTACCAACAATAATAAATTAGTCAGCAGTAAATCAATTCTCCAGCAGCAAGCTAAAAGGAGAAACACAGCTGAGTAATAAACTCAGATTGAATGAAGTGCAATTAGTATTCGCCGAGATGTTTCATAGCTCTCAGTGGGAAACCAGTGGTCCGTACTTAAACAAGTACAAGTCACAGCGACCAAGCCATTGAATCCACTGCAGACCTAGAATTATTCTCGACAAGTAGTAATTGACCACACTCAGTTTTCCTAGGTAAATTATAATGTTAGGCTAGAGAATCTAGTACTCCCTAGGTAATTAATAATGTTAGGCTAGAGAATCTAGCACTCAATGCCACTGGCATTTCCTGAATTTAGTAATACTATGAAGTCATCAAGCAACTTCTATAATTATAAATTCACTAGGACCACTGGTCCACAATACTTGCGCTTGAGGTTTGCCAAGAAAACCTTCTTAATACAATGTTTTCTGCACTAAGAGTTAGTGATAAATACTTGCATCAATTTTGTTTGTTTTTCTTTCGTTTCTGCTTAATTAGTGTAGGAGCGTAGCACGAACAAACTTGCAAACTTACCAATACGTAAGTGAATCTACAGAGAACAAATAACCCGTGAAACGTTTAGGTTGGGAAAATGTTACAAACGATCTTGAATAGGATTAATCGTAGCAGTAATTTAATTTCCAGCAATCTTAGGTTTCCCTTTGTTTAATGCATTATCGTTAAACATCAGCATTTTTAATTAACATGCTTCATGAGCTTAATATAGCTCACCTTAGAATTAACGTAACAATTGAGTGCTTACTGTTCCCCATGCGAATACGAGCTCAATATTGCTCGCTATGACAATTGAATGCTTTGATGTTCCCCATGCCACGAGCACTGCTCGCCATGATAATTGAACGATGCAATACTCTACCTCGTTAATTCGAGCTCACTGTAGCTCACCCTGTTGACATGCTTACCGAGCTCAATATAGCTCCCCATGTTAACGAGCTCACTGTAGCTCACCCTGTTAACTCTTAACGAGCTCACTGTAGCTCACCCTGTCAACACTGTTGACGAGTTCAATATAACTCACCCTGTTAACTCTTAACGAGCTCACTGCAGCTCACCCTGTCAACACTGTTGACGAGTTCAATATAACTCACCCTGTTAACTCTGTTAACGAGCTCACTGCAGCTCACCCTGTCAACACTGTTGACGAGTTCAATATAACTCACCCTGTTAACGAGCTCACTGCAGCTCACCCTGTCAACACTGTTGACGAGTTCAATATAACTCACCCTGTTAACATGCTTACCGAGCTCAATATAGCTCCCCATGTTAACGAGCTCACTGTAGCTCACCCTGTCAACACTGTTGACGAGCTCAATATAGCTCACCATGTTCACGAGTTCAATATAGCACGACCTGTTAATGAGCTCAATACAGCTCCCAATGTTAATTTGAGTACATTTTTGCTCACAGTTAGCTTAGTCCCTTACTTAGGTAGGTTAGAAATTTAAACCATTTATTTAGGTAGGTTTAGAGACTTTAGTTAGTGTCAACTGAGTACTAGCCTAATCTGTACTCACCATTAATTACAATTGACTATACTTACAGAGACTGATTTAATAAACTCAATTTCATGCAAAGGTTGATTTCGTATTAACAAGTTTACAGTGTCAAGCCTATGAGCTGCCATTCAATTAGCTCATAAGTCAGAATGACTAGGCTGCTAATCTCACTGTCGACTCAGAATCTTCCTTGATTTTAATGAATAAACTTTTCAGTTCTCTACTTTTCCACTATCTTAGCTAGTTAGCAAATTAGTTCGTACCATCAGTTAGAATGACTACTGCACAGCAGTGCACATTAAATTCAATTTCCTCATTTGATTTTGGGGTGATCATGATGCTGCGTGATGTTATTGTCTAGTAACTTAATAGTTACAAGTCACAGCCACCCTAGACAGTGACCTTATTGTAGTGTCATAGTCTCCTTGATCTTAAATGACCCAATAATACTTTACTGTATAATAATATAGAATACAACTTATACAATAATGTTATCAGTTCTTAGGAACTTTTTCTGAGTTTGCCTACGATTCAGCTACTACGTAATACACCATTACATGTCACTGCGACCCTAGTTGTTGAGTTTATTGTAAGCTTTAGGGAGTTCCTGATTTCCAATAACTTAATCATTTAATATTTCAATATTTAATACATGTTTCCACAGAGCAACCGCCCCACTAGAGCTGCTGCTGAACAATGCAAACGGAAACTACAAGCCTATTATAGCTCTAACTAAGGGCAAATAACTTCTCATCCAATTTGAGTAATCATGATGATATTGTGTTGTGATGTCAAGTAACAAAACAGTTACAAGTCACAATGACCCAGAACATTCACATCACAGTAGATTCTCCGTTATTTGAATTGTATGATTTAATTCTTAATTGTTGTATAGGCTATTAATAACATCATTTCGTCTAGAGTATCTGAGAGTTTACTAGACTTTGAGACTTAGTAACAAAAACATTACATGTCATAGCGACACCAGTCACAAAGTTTATTGTAGGCTTTCTTAGTTATTAGCTTTAGGTAATTCATAATAGCATGTTCCATTTAACATGAAATCTGCAAGACTTTAGTTTCTTGTATGTCCTTGACAAATACGGGACATCCGTTATGTGTGTACTAACATACTAATATTAATACCAACTTCGGGATGGGTATGTCAGTACTCAACATTACACTGCGACCCGATAAATCTCCCCCCGGAGTTATGTTGGAAATTTCCAACACTAATACAATACTCGTATTATTATTAATTATTACTAAAATCTACTAATTACTGTAGTAACTAAAATTAACCAACAGTAGGGTTCACATGAACTAATAATTGTATCTGTACAATAATGCTAGAATTCTTACGTAACCAAACACCAGTATTGCGTCAGATTCTACCAAAATAAACACATTTATATCCAGTGTGTTAGATAATTGAGTTTGATTCTCTAAAAACAACAGTGTTCTGTGTGATAATTATTTACCGATAACCTGACTCCCAAATAATGCCAAATCGAGCATTTCTAGGTACAACTGTTATCTGGTAATAAATTTAACGTCACGCGTGAATGCCATGGAGAGAATTAAATTCATCTCCATTGCTCGTTTACCATCGTAAAACGAGCAAATAATAATATTTAACTCCCCCTGAATTATAAACACGTCATTATCCAAGCATTTTAGTCGCAACTGCGAGAAATAATAATATTCGTAGTAAATAATTTGTGTAGCAAATGCGGGACGCGGAGCGGGGCAGGGTGAGACGCCATATTAACC
Organism: Procambarus clarkii; assembly: GCF_040958095.1. Classification (NCBI taxonomy): domain Eukaryota; kingdom Metazoa; phylum Arthropoda; class Malacostraca; order Decapoda; family Cambaridae; genus Procambarus; species Procambarus clarkii. The sequence continues at coordinate 21,678,451 of NC_091222.1, read as the reverse complement.
GAGAGAGGGTGTTAACAATTACGTCCGAAACTCCTCTGGCCCAGATCTGGAAGCGTATCCGCAAGATAGCGGGTAGGTTCAGTTCCCGATGTTTCACCGGTCCTTCACCTCCATGATACTCTTGTGGCGGACCCATTGCAGGTCGCTTCCGTACTGGGTTCCCACTTTTCTTCTGTTAGCTCTGGTCTTCATCTTCCCCAATCTTTCCTTCTTCGTAAACCTGTCCTTGAGTCTCGTCCTTTAGATTTCTGCACTCGTCTTCAGCTTCCCTATAATGATCCCTTCTCTCTCTCTGAACTTCGTTCCGCCCTGGCCCTCTGCGGTTCTACGGCGGCGGGCTCCGATGGTATTCATGATGAGATGCTTCGCCATCTCCCTCCGTGCACGTCACAGTATTTACTGAGTCTGTATAATCGGACCTGGGAGTCGTCGTCAGTCCCTGAGGACTGGCTCGATGCCGTTGTCCTCCCTGTTCGCAAACCGGGGTCTCTGGGTACTTCCCTATGGACTTTCGCCCTATTGCTCTCACAAGTTGTGTCTGCAAACTCTTTGAACGTATGGTTAACGTTCGTCTGATGTGGTTTATGGAACACCATCACCTCCTCTTCCCTTCTCAATTTGGTTTCCGCAAGTGCCGCAGCACAACAGATGTCCTGGTGAACTTGGAGGTCTATATTCGTACTGCTTTTGCTGCGAAGACCTCCGTTGTTGCCGTCCTGTTTGACCTGGAAAAGGCTTACGACACCACTTGGCGATATCATATTCTATCTCAACTTCATTCTTTTGGCCTTCGTGGTCATCTCCCTCTTTTTCTCCGCAGCTTCCTCTCTCGTCGTTCCTTTCGGGTGCGCCTTGGTACCGCTCTCTCTGCCTCTTTTCAGCAATACGAAGGTGTGCCCCAGGGTAGTGTTCTGAGCACTACTCTTTTTCTGGTTGCCCTCAATGGTCTTCTTTCCTCTCTTCCTTCTGGTGTCTTCTCCGCTCTCTATGTCGATGATCTTACCCTTTGTTGTCAGGGTGATGATTCGCCTCTCCTTCAACGCCGGCTTCAACTTGCAATTGATGCCGTGTCGTCTTGGGCCACAGGTCATGGCTTCAAGTTCTCTACTTCTAAGACTTGTGCCATGACTTTTACGCGGAAACGGGTTGTTCTTCGTCCCTCTTTGTCACTTTATGGTCATCCCCTTGAATACAAAGATTCCGCGAAGCTTTTGGGGTTATTCCTTGACACTCGTTTGTCTTGGTCTCCCCAGTATCTCTTACCTCCGTGTTGAGTGCTCTAAGGCCCTTACCCTCCTTCGGGTCTTGTCCCATACTTCTTGGGGGGCAGATAGGCGCACTCTCCTTGCTTTACATTCCTCTCTCGTCCTGTCTAAGCTCGATTATGGTTGCCCTGCTTACTCGTCTGCTTCTCCTTCTACTCTTCGCCGTCTTGATGCTTTGCACCATACTGGGTTGCGCCTCAGTTCTGGTGCCTTTCGTTCGACTCCCGTCCTTAGCTTGTATGTTGACACTGGCTTCCTGTCTCTCCAGGACCGCCGTGATCGCTCCTGTCTTCGCTATCGTGCGCGGTCCTTGCAACATCCTTCCTCTCGCCTCTGTCGTGCTTTAACTTTTACCCCTCCTGCGGTTCCTGTTCCTCTTCACCACCTCCCTCTTTCTGTCCGGTTATCTCGCCTACAGGATTCTCTTTCCGTTCGTATTTCTGGTGTTTCTCCTCGTGTTGTTCCTTCTTTGCCCCCGTGGAGGGTCCCTCTTCCGCGGTTTTGTACATCCTTGACTCGTATCACTAAAGCTTTTACCCCTCCTACGGTTCTAAAACGCCTTTTCCTTGAGCACTTTTCTTCTCACTCCCGCTCCGTTTCTGTCTTCACCGATGGGTCTAAGTCAGCGGACGGTGTTGGCTACTCTGTTGTTTTTCCTGATCGCACTTATATGTGTCGCTTGCCTCCGGAGACTAGCATCTTTACAGCGGAACTTTATGCTATTCTCTATGCTCTTCGTCTCCTGCTTTCTCGTTGTCAGTCTTCCTTTGTGGTTGTTGTTGACTCTCGTAGTGCCCTCATGGCTCTCAGGTGCTTTAATCCAGTTCATCCAGTAGTTGTCGAGATCCAGCATTGGCTGTTTCTCGTTCACAGTAAATTTAAGTCGGTTGAGTTTTGTTGGGTTCCCAGCCATATTGGCGTGTCTTTAAATGAGCGTGCGGATGCTGCCGCTAAGGAAGCTGTCCGCTCTTGTCCCATCTCTCGTAAAGGCATTCCGTATTCCGACTTTTACCCGGTTATCCTATTCCTCAGTCCTTACCCGTTGGCAGGCTTCTTGGTTGTCTGTTACTGGTAACAAGCTACGTACTCTTAAATGTTGTGTTTCCTCGTGGCCGTCCTCCTTCCACCGTAACCGGCAGGTGGGAAACAGCTCTGGCGAGGTTGCGTATTGGCCATACTCGCTTAACCTATGGTCACTTGATGGAGCGCCGCCCTGCTCCTTATTGTCCTAGTTGCATTGTCCCTCTTACGGTCGTGCATGTCCTTCTTGAATGTCCTGACTTCCAGGACGAGCGTGTGTCTTGCTTTCCGACCGCCCCTCGCGGTCACCTGTCCCTCGATAGAATTCTTGGTGACTCGGATACTTTTGATATCGTTCGCCTTATGCGTTTTTGTTCTCGTATTGGCATCCTTGGTGATATTTAGCGCCCTCTGATTATTTTGCGTATTTGATGGTGCTACATAGCCTTCCCGGTTTGGTGCCTTCTTTTGATAATTACTTACTTACTTCCTTCTGGTGTCTTCTCCGCTCTCTATGTCGATGATCTTACCCTATGCTGTCAGGGTGATGATTCGCCTCTCCTTCAGCGCCGGCTTCAACTTGCAATTGATGCCGTGTCGTCTTGGGCCACCGAACATGGCTTCAAGTTCTCTACTTCTAAGACTTGTGCCATGACTTTTACGCGGAAATGGGTCGTTCTTCGTCCCTCTTTGTCACTTTATGGTCATCCCCTTGAATACAAAGATTCCCCGAAGCTTTTGGGGTTATTCCTTGACACTCGTTTGTCTTGGTCTCCCCATATCTCTTACCTCCGTGTTGAGTGCTCTAAGGCCCTTACCCTCCTTCGGGTCTTGTCCCATACTTCTTGGGGGGCAGATAGGCGCGCACTCCTTGCTTTACATTCTTCTCTCGTACTGTCTAAGCTCGATTATGGTTGCCCTGCTTACTCGTCTGCTTCTCCTTCTACTCTTCGCCGTCTTGATGCTTTGCACCATACTGGGTTGCGCCTCAGTTCTGGTGCCTTTCGTTCGACTCCCGTCCTTAGCTTGTATGTTGACACCGGCTTCCTGTCTCTCCAGGACCGCCGTGATCGCTACTGTCTTCGCTATCTTGCGCGGTCCTTACAACATCCTTCCTCTCGCCTCTGTCGTGCTTTAACTTTTACCCCTCCTGCGGTTCCTGTTTCTCTTCACCACCTCCCTCTTTCTGTCCGGTTATCTCGCCTCCAGGATTCTCTTTCCGTTCGTATTTCTAACGTTTCTCCTCGAGTTGTTCCTTCTTTGCCCCCATGGAGAGTCCCTCTTCCACGGTTTTGTACTTCCTTGACCTGTATCACTAAAGCTTTTACCCCTCCTACGGTTCTAAAACGCCTTTTCCTTGAGCACTTTTCTTCTCACTCCCGCTCCGTTTCTGTCTTCACCGATGGGTCTAAGTCTGAGGACGGTGTTGGCTACTGTTGTTTTTCCTGATCGCACTTATATGTGTGGCTTACCTCCGGAGACTAGCATCTTTACAGTGGAACTTTATGCTATTCTCTAAGCTCTTCGTCTCCTGCTTTCTCGTGGTCAGTCTTCCTTTGTAGTTGTTGTTGACTGTCGTAGTACTCTCATGGCTCTCGGGTCCTTTAATCCGGTTGTTGAGATCCAGCATTGGCTGTTTTTTGTTCACAGTAAATTTAAGTCGGTTGAGTTTTGTTGGGTTCCCAGCAATATTGGTGTCTTTAAATGAGCGTGCGGATGCTGCCGCCAAGGAAGCTGTCCGCTCTTGTCCCATCTCTCGTAAAGGTATTCCATATTCCGACTTTTACACGGTTATCCATTTCTCCGTCCCTTCCCGTTGGCAGGCTTCTTGGTCGTCTGTTACTGGTAACAAACTACGTACTCTTACATGTTGTGTTTCCTCGTGGCCGTCCTCCTACCACCGTAACCGGCGATGGGAAACAGCTCTGACGAGGTTGCGTATTGGCCATACTCGCTTAACCCATGGTCACTTGATGGAGCGCCGCCCTGCTCCTTATTGTCCTAGTTGCATTGTCCCTCTTACGGTCGTGCATGTCCTTCTTGAATGTCCTGACTTCCAGGACGAGCGTGTGTCTTGCTTTCCGACCGCCCCTCGCGGTCACTTGTCCCTCAATAGAATTCTTGGTGACTCGGATACTTTTGATATCGTTCACCTTATGCATTTTTGTTCTCGTATTGGCATCCTTGGTGATATTTAGCGCCCTTTGATTATTCTGCGCATTTGATGGTGCTACATAGCCTTCCCGGTTTGGTGCCTTCTTTTGATAATTACTTACTTACATACTGATAATGTGACAAATATTACTCAAAAGCTATCGAGTCTTGTAAGTATGGACTGTAACAAAGAAAATGAAAAAGCGTTTAATGTGAACTCTAATAAACGTCGGCCTTTACTTTTTCCGTTCGGAAAGAGTAATAATTCTGAAAATGCAAGAAAGGAAGGAAACAGTCCACAAGTGCAGTATGACAGTACCTAAGAAAATTAATACAAAGGAAAATATAATTTCGGATAAAGAAAATATTTTGTCCCAAGGGAAAGTAGACTTACCATAAGGGAATCAAAGTGTATTAAGAAAGTGGTTCAGTTGTGCAGCTTATGCAGTCAGGTAGAAAAACAAAAATTGCTAGAAAGAATCTATTAGAGGGAGAAGTTGAATATTCGGACAAAGATGCCTCTCCCCCGATAGATATATCAGAAAGCAAGAGGGGCAAGTCAGACCCTGAAGATGATATATTACAAGAAAATCAGGAGCAAAAAGCGGCCAGGACAAGAAAAAGAATGACTCATGAAAAATGTACTAATCCTATTGCAAAAAGAGTAAATATTGTCTGCAAATAACAATGAAAATGGTAAAAAGACAGTGTCTGTGCAGCAGAGGGTGGAAAACAGTTCTGCAGAGGGGAGTTGTTCTAAAAGCCCAGTGAATAATAAGAATGCCAGTATATTAATAAAGTAATGAATAGGCCTATTAGAAATCAGAAGGCATCTCCACAACAAAGTACAGGAAGAAAAAAGCAGAGCCAACAACAAAGAAAAAAGAAATAAATACTTTGCATCTTGCATTGCAGAAGAGCACTAGAGCAAATACAAACAAAAGTTCATCTAGAAAGGTAACTGCAAATATTGTTACTACTAAAAGTCAGTCTTCAAAACAAGTCTTTAATTAAAACCTGTAGCTACAAAATGCTTGGCTCAGTCATCAAAATCTGCAGTTAGTCCGAAACTCACAAACTTCCTCAAAGACTCCACTTAATATACGAGTTCCACCAGCTTCAAAGGCTGCAGTCACTCCAACAGTTGCACAATCTTCAGATAAATCTCTACATAAGAAGGTAATACTTGGTAAACAACAAAATCAAAAATGGCGAGAAAGAGAAAATCTGAGTTCTGAATAAGGATGTATTTGAATTTATGTATGATGTATCTGAAGAGGTAGTAAAGAAAAGGAGAGTTGTAAAGCCAAGAAAATAGCAGGCGAATAAAAAACCTAAGCCAAGGACTAAACTGACACTTCTTACACCTGATCCAAATTGGGAAATTCAATTTCCCTCAGACATTCTGAAATCTGTTAATACCTCCACTGCCAGAAAAGACTACAATACAAAAGACAATATCCTTTTCTACAATATCCAAAGACTGTAATGTCAGGAGTTATTGTGATTCATCAGGAAACAATGTTAGCTGTAATAACAAGAGTGATGATTCAACTAGACAGTGTTAGCTGTAAAGCAGGTGTGATGATTCAGCTAGAGACAGTGTTAGGTGTAATGACAGGAATGATGACTTAGCCAGAGGCAGTGATTTCTCAGAGGAGAACTGTGATAGTGTTGTCTCGGAAGACAATTGTGACGACTTATATAGTCATGATACCGATAATGTTACTGAAGAATTTGAATTTGAAACAGCTAGTTCATTTGTTGCCTCAAACAAAGAAAAATCAAAAGCAGTTCCAATGACCTCAGTCAGTGTATTTCCTACACCTGTAATTTCAAAGCACATTTCTAAATACATTGGAGGATCATCCACTCCAAGAGCTGAAAATGTGTTGTCTTTAACTTCTAGTGTTGAGTCAACTGATTAGCAAAACCCAAAGACATTAAAGGAGGATATTGCAGTCGGTTTTGGCTTTGAGAATAAAGAGGAGGTAGAAGAGCAGCCTTAACTTGTCTCCAGTGAGAAGGTCAGGAATACAGTCCTGTCTAGAAATAACTGGAACATCAGATGTTGTTGACTATGAGAATCACCCACTAAATCAACCCTCACGTTTCTCTCTGGGTTAACTTCAGCCTGGAAGACAAAGTAATGTATCTGCTACTAATTCGTCGAGTATTTTGGTTCATGGCCGCAGTGACATTCAATCAAGTTTGTCAAGCACAATGCAGTCATATAAATCTGTCTCAAAAAGCACCTGTAGAAAAACGTGATAAAAGTAAGAAATTGAAAGAAGAAAACTCTGGTCAAGTGGAAATTAGAAAAAGCAATAGAAGTAAACAGTGTGTTCAACCTGCCATTTGTGAGAATGAGGATTCTGATGCTGAGGATGCTAATGCATCAGTATTCTTTGATGAAGTCACAGAGAACCAACATATAAAAAGTCAACTAGATAATCCAGCTCAGAGACAACTGCACAAATATGTTTACTAATATTCTGGTCAAGAACTCTGTGCATGTCTCTCCTGAATAATCTTTCTGAGCCACCAAGGAAATCCTATGACCGTAGTATCTTGGAAGAAATTCGACGGAAATTTATTTCTGAACACGCGGGTGCCTCCATGTCTGAAAGTGCAGATGTTGAATTAATGTAGACAAACAAGAGAAAGATGATTATGTTAGTCTAATATTATTCTGAAAAAGAGGAGGAGGAGGCTGCAGATTTAAGCCTGACAATGGACGACTCCTCTTTCTCAGAAAAAAAAATCCAAAAAAGAGCAAGCATTGGATGAGTGGGCTCTTAGCATCAACAGCCAGTTCAGTGAAGTGGAGAGCTGTGACCTGATCATTGATCAAGTCTCAGATGAAGCATATATTGCAAATGATACCCTGGGATGTTTTTCAAGATACAATTGTATTTTTATTTTTAGTACAAAAGTTACAATATATTTAAATTATTTTTTGAATGTGTCTTATTCCAAATGCTTACATTACAATACTTCAGTTTTTGTCATCATAACTCCAATAGTTTATATGTTGCAAATTCTTAATTGGAGTGGTTGGTTGTGATTTAATGCTGTGTAAAGATTTTTCCTTAGAATTGCTTTCATATTTTTCTGGTAAGATAAGTATGCGAGTAAACACCGAGAAGTGTTTATGGGTTTTTTCTTTGTATTGAATAGTATATATATACAATACAATAGGATATATATATATATATATATATATATATATATATATATATATATATATATATATATATATATATATATATATATATATATATATATATAAAATATATATATATATTATATATATATATATATATTATATATATATATATATATATATATATATTATATATATATATATATATATATATATATTATATATATATATATTATATATATATTAGTATATTTTGGTAGCAGTCTTTCCTGTAGACATATATTATTAAATATGACCGAAAAAGTAAGATTAATAATTCTAACACGAATTTTCTCAATCTTTCGTACATTACGCTTCACTGTTGGAGGTAAATCAAAAATCAATTCTCCAAAATTCATTTTTATTTCTAGTCTGACGCGACACGGGCGCGTTTCGTAAAACTTATTACATTTTCAAAGACTTTAGTTCACAAATACACAACTGAATAGAACTTACGTATCTCCGATTTTATATCTACATTTGAGTGAGGTGGAAGGGGTGATGTGGCATTAACACAAGACAGAACAAAATGTGGTATTAATAGGGTATTAATTTCATCAACACGAGACAGAACAAGAGTATTAATAGGGTATTAATTTCATCAACACAAGACAGAACACGCAACAATGGATATTGAATAGAAGTGTTTGTAGAAAGCCTATTGGTCCATATTTCTTGATGCTTCTATATTGGAGCGGAGTCTTGAGGTGGGTAGAATATAGTTGTGCAATAATTGGCTGTTGATTGCTGGTGTTGACTTCTTGATGTGTAGTGCCTCGCAAACGTCAAGCCGCCTGCTATCGCTGTATCTATCGATGATTTCTGTGTTGTTTACTAGGATTTCTCTGGCGATGGTTTGGTTGTGGGAAGAGATTATATGTTCCTTAATGGAGCCCTGTTGCTTATGCATCGTTAAACGCCTAGAAAGAGATGTTGTTGTCTTGCCTATATACTGGGTTTTTTGGAGCTTACAGTCCCCAAGTGGGCATTTGAAGGCATAGACGACGTTAGTCTCTTTTAAAGCGTTCTGTTTTGTGTCTGGAGAGTTTCTCATGAGTAGGCTGGCCGTTTTTCTGGTTTTATAGTAAATCGTCAGTTGTATCCTCTGATTTTTGTCTGTAGGGATAACGTT